>NC_056745.1:666447469-666743290 GCF_019279795.1 Protopterus annectens
AGGTATTCACTCAATCATGCAAAGACCACCTAGCTTGGTGGATGGTCTCCCCTCTGATTCTCCAGGGCAGACTGTGTGTTCTTCCTCCTCCTGTTGCCACAGTGACCACGGATGCCTCCCTGATCATGTGTGTGTGGGGGGCATTTTCAGGGCAGGACTGTCCAAGGAACCTGGCAACCTCTAGAGTACCATCTGCACATAAATGTCTTGGAGATGAGAAAGGTACTTTTGGCGTTGCAAGCTCTTCAGGACTCTCTACCCACCGGGACTATTGCAATTCAGACAGACAATATGTCTGTAGTGTGGTACATCAACAAGCAGGGCGGAACCAAGTCCTATCCCTTATGTCGAGAAGCACTCAGACTCTGGTAGTGGGCGATCTCCTCTCAACGATTTGATAGCAACCCACATCCCCGGGAGTTCCAACGTCATAGTGGACAGGCTAAGCAGAGCTATTCTCATGCCTCACGAGTGGTCTCTCAATCAGTAGCGGACAAAATCTTGCACAAATGGGGTCAACCTTGCTTCGACCTTTTTGCAACCCCTCTCAACAGCAAGTGCGACGACTTCTTCACTCTCTTTTCCCTTCCTGGCCACTTCCCCAGAGACGCTCTAGTTCACGATTGGCAACGGGGTCTTCTGTACGCTTTTCCACCTTTTCCCCTAATTCCCAAGCTAATTCAGAAGGCAACCGCTTTGGGATCCAGGATGATCCTCATTGCCCCTTACTGGCCTTGACAAATTTGGTTCCCGTTCCTGCATCATCACCTGCTGGAGCAGCCATGGAATCTGGACCCAGTGCCAGACCTCTTGTTCCATCAGTCGGGCGGGCTGCACCAGTCTCTCCAGTCTCTCATCCTTACAGCTTGGTTGTTCCACTTCCAACTTTTAGCCAGGCTTCCGCTAATTTCTCAGCCAGTGCGTGAAATCATCCTTTCTTCGCACAAATCTGCCACCAGGAAGACTTATGCTAGTAAGTGGAAACCTTTCTCCTTCTGGGCAGAGGCTAGGTATATTGACCCTTTTACAGCCCCTGTCCATGTTTTAAATTTTTTAGCAGAGCTCTTTCAAGCTGGTTCCTCCTCTGCCACCATTAGGGTCCAATTAGCTGCTATTGCAAATTTCCATGCTAGCCTGTCAGAAACCAGCATCATGTCCCACAAACTTTGCAAGGCCTTTCTCAAAGGAACTTTGTTACTTAGGCCCCCAGTCAGGGATCCCCCGGCTCCGTGGGACTTGAACTTGATATTGGCTTCCTTGATTCTCCCCCCCCTTTGAACCAGTGGCTTCCTGTTCCTTAAATTTGCTCTCCTGGAAGACTTTCTTTTTGGTAGCCATCACATCAGCTAGGAGAGTTTCGGAACTTCAAGCCCTCTGTATTTGTCGTCCTTATCTTGTGTTTCATAAGGGCAGAGTTCACTTGGGCCTAATCCTTCGTTTTTACCCAGGATACCCTCTGACAAATCTGAATCAGTCTATTGATCTGCCTGTATATTTTTCCTAACTATTCGAACAAAGCTGAACAAAATTTGCACCACTTGGATGTTCACAGGCAATTACGTTTCTACTTGGACAGGACAAAGCAAATAAGAAAATCAGACTAACTTTTCCTATCCTATGCTTAGGGCAAACAAGGATGACCAGTTTCCAAAGTAACCTTATCCAGGTGGTTGTCTTCTATTATTACCTTGATTTATCAACTCAGACATAAACAACTCCCTGCTAAACCTAAAAGTCATTCCACCAGAGCATTGGCTACGTCGGTAGCCTTTCAAGCAAGACTACCAATGGAATCTATTTGTGCCGCAGCCACTTGGGCCACTCCTCATACATTCATTTTGCATTACAAGTTGGATGTGGCCTGTAGGAATAGAACTGAGTTTGGTTCCACTGTGCTCAAGAGTCGGTTCCGATGAGCCACCCAGGCCTAAGGTGCTAGGGACGCTGTCCCATCCAGCAAGAATGAAGGCGAGATAGACAACTTAACATTAAGAAGTTATGTACCTGCCATAACATTCCATGTTAGTTGTCTTCTTCTCGCCTTCTTTCTTGCGTCCCACCCTCCATCCCCCTAGCCTGGACAGACCGAGAAGAGTCCCCTTTTGGGGCCTTCTTTCTCTGGATAACTCTGATGTACATTGTGTCCTCCTCTTTGTACTATAGTTTTCCTTGTGGTTGGACAGGTGTCCTTGAATATTTCCTTGGCGTTAGCTCTGCCAAATGAGATCTGGGGATCTGACGCCTAGCATTGTGGGATATAGGGAGGGCCTCGAGCCAGTAAATGGCTCTCGAGCTTTAGTAGATTGCCGAGTCGGAGCTGAGGGTTGGCTCCGAACCCATCCAGCAAGAAAGAAGGTGAGAAGACGACAACTAACATGGAACATTATGGTAGGTACATAACTTCTTATTATAGTTCTTCCATCAAAGCTATGAATTGCCAAACTCACATGTCCAGGTATTCATTGGCCCTACTTAGGCTTCTCAAGCTCTTAACTTCTAGATTCTGACATTTAAAAATCAAGATGTGAAAGTGTTCAATCTCGCCGTTTGTTCTTGCACACGGGTTCGGAGCCAATAATCGGCTCTGAGTTGGCCGCATTGCAAAGCTCTGCATCTTAGAGAAGCTCGAGACCAGCCTATATCCCACAATCCTCCCTGCTATTCCTCAGATCTAGTTTGCCACTGCAACAGATCGGTCGAGGAGAGCTCGGGCCAGCGAACAATTTAGTTTATCTTGGAGATGAGCAGAATTTCTTTACAAATCTTTAATAGTATTTTAGCTTTAGCCTTGATAGATATTATAGTGTGTGTGTGTGTGTGTGTGTGTGTGTGTGTGTGTATTTTTCTTGATCTAGATCATATATTTAGATATATATATATACTTAGATTCATATGTTTGGGCTTCGGCCCACTAGTTTCTGACTTTTTCTAGTAGTGTTATAATAGCTTGTGTGTATTTCATATTATATATATATATATATATATATATATATATATATATATATATATATATATTAGTTATTGTTAGCTAGTATTTTTTCTATTTTTCACTGTTTTTTTCAGTGTTTAGCTTGATTGTAAAATGTCGGAGAAAGCCAAATCCGGCTTTAAGAGATGTTAGTGTGGACAGAAAATGTCCATCACTGACTATCACACTTACTGCATCTACTGCCTTGGCCCTCTCCATTTGCAGGTGGTTTGCTCCATCTGTCATTCCTTTAGTGGGAGGGTCATGACAGAGAGACGCAGGAAGCTTATTGACTGGGGTTTACTTAAACCTGACTTTCAGGAGGCCTTGGAGAAGTCCGACCAGGCTTCTAAGTCTTCAAAGGGGTCGAAGACGTCAAAGATGTTTGAGCCCATGTCATCGGCTCAGAGCTCATCATCTAAGATTCATTCGCTGGTTCCACAGACCTCGGGGCCGAGCATCGAACGGTTATCTTTCACCGAGCCCCAGGTCTTGGAACCGGTGTCGGAGCTACCTCCACCGTCGATTGTTCGGTCGGTGCCGTCTTTGGCCCTTTCGACCCAGTCTTCCAGACCCTTATCCGATGCTGATGTGGTTCGTGTCGTGCAGAAACTAATGGAAAACATGCCCCTTTCCAAGCTGATTGCAGTTTCGTCCCAATTGGTGTCGAAACTAGAAGCCCTCCCCGTGTCTCCAACAGGTCTTCCTTCGAGACTCGTCCAGTCTTCAGAGCCGGGAGAAGACTATCCCATGCTAGTGGAGCCCTCTGTGCCGAACCCATCCATTGCACGATCGGCACCATTGACTTCGACTCCTTCAGAGCTTGTAGGGGAGTCACGGAGCCGACAATCTCTCCTTGGTTCCGGGACCGAGAGTCGTACCGAATTTTCGGTGCAGACTCTCCCTCTCAGGGCCAAGGAGCAGATTGTTTCAGCTCCGTCCTCTGGGTCGGAGCCCACGGTTCCGGTGTCAGTGATGCTTCCGCGTTCTTCGGAACCGGAGAAGTCCTCGGCCCGGGGCTCGGGGGCTTTCGACCTTGTGAGGTAGGTATTGTCTGCTCAGACAACTACTTCATTGGAGGCGTCTTCTCCTTCCCCTAAAGGTCCTCTTTCTGTTTCTGCCCCCACGATTCACCCTAAGTGTAGAGCCCCATTGCCTCAGCCAGCCCCAGAGGGTGATCCCTGTTCCTCGGAGGCCTCACCAGAAGCCCCCTCTGAGGTTCCGAGGAAGAGATTGTGGAAGAAGGAGGCACATTGATTCAACACAGGAATCCCTGACTTCTGACACCAATTTGGATGAGGCAGAGGGGTCCCCACGATCCCCCTCTGAGGATGTGTCATTTGCAGACATTCTGGTGATCTTGAAACAGAGGGGTGATTGGCAGTCCCTAGCCCCCACTGAGGAAGAGTCGGTGTTGCTGAAGGCTTTTGGGGCTCCACCTTCTACCTCCTGGGTGACTCCGCCCTTCGATGAGTTGATGGACTTGATCGCCCGAAGGGCGTGGTAAACACCGGACACAGTGGAACTGGTCCGGCAAAAACCAAATAAATTTATCACTGCCCACCAGGATAAGGCCTATCTCACTAAAGGAGTCCCGGTCGACGCTATGGTGGTGGCGGCGGCCACGAAGAAGGAAATGTCTGAGTCTTCCTCTTCTGTTCAATCTCCTAATAAGGATTCTAGGACTATGGACAGATATGGGAAGCGCGTTTTTTAGTTCATCGACTTTTTCCATGCATTCGCTAAACTATTTGGCATATTTTACACTTCTACAGAGGGATCTCAGTAAAGAACTGGGAGATGCCCTCCAGGGTAACACAGATGCTGCTGTCTCAGATAAGGTGACAGCACAACTCAACACCCTTACTTCAATAGCAAACTCGTCCATGAGGCTCATCTCATATGCGGCCGAAGGATCAAGTAGAGCTGCAGCTTCAGTGATTGCTCTCCGTAGACTATCCTGAATGTGGCTGTGCTCCTTTGCGGAAGCCTTCAAGTCTTCCTTTGCCAACGCCCCCTTTGATGGTGCCACACTCTTTGGGCCCAAAGTTAAGGAGACTTTAACTCTGTGAGCAAGAGGGGAAGACCCTGTCTGCTGTTGGGGTCCGTTTTTCCGCTCCATCTAGACCGTACCCCAAAGGGCAACGAGGCGGAAAAATGTGGTTCCATAAGACTCTGGGATCTTTCTAAGCCGCACAGGGTGATGCCCCCTCCAGAGGCAGAGGAGGGGGAAGAAATGGAAGACGCCGCCCCTGCGGCAGAGGAGGTCCGCAAAATCAGGGTGACAGGGATAAAGTCTCTGGGAAGCCCTTCCAGCAGTCCTGAATGGAGACCCGACTGTCCTACTCTGGAGGCGGTCGGGGGTCGCTTGGCTTTATACCTACAGGCCTGGCTAAATCTTACTTCGGATTCTTGGGTAAAAAGCATAGTAACCAGAGGATACATAATTCCCTTTGTCCACACCACCTCAACGAAAGAGACTTCCAGATGTGCCACCCCATCTGCAAGGTCCAGCAGCTGTAGAAATTTCAAAGCTGCTCGAAAAAAAGTCATCCAGTAAGTCCCGGCAGACCAAAGAGGATCCGGAACTTACTCAAGGTTCTTTTTAGTTCCAAAGAAGACAGGGGACTGGAGACCGATTTTGGATCTCAGCAATCTCAACATCTTCAGAAGGAAAAGTTCTGGATGGTCACGCTACAGTCGATCCTTCCCTTCTTACAGAAGGACGATTGGATGTGCTCGATAGATCTCAAGGACGCATACTACCACATCAAAATGACCAGGCCGTCCAGAGATCACCTGCGCTTCCGGCTGGGAGCCAATCATTTTCAATTTCGAGCTCTGCCCTTTGGACTCACCTCAGCCCCCAGGGTATTCACCAAATGCATGGCAGTAGTGGTGTCTCACTTAAGACTACAAGGATTCCGGGTGTTTCCGTATTTGGACGACTGGCTCCTCACCGCCACCACCAGGCATCGTCTTGTTCAAGCCAGAGAGTACACAGTCTACCTTTGTTCCCACTTAGGAATTTCAATCAATTTCGAAAAATCTGCCTCATCGCCCTCACAGCATATCTCATTCATTGGAGCAGACCTAGATACACAGTTAACACTGTTAAAGCTCCCTCCACTAAGGGCGTCAGCCCTCAAAGAACAGGTTCTTCTTCAGAACAGGAAAGCTCCAGCCAGGCTAGTGTTGAAAGTTCTGGGGCTAATGGCAGCATCTCTGAACGCAGTTCCCATGGGGAGATTGCACATAAGAGTCCTCCAATGGCTGCTTTTCGCGCAATGGTCATTCCAACAGCTACCCTTATCGCAGAAGATAGTGATGATAAACTCTTGCAAGCGAGATCTTTCATGGTGGGTAATCAGTCAGGACCTCACAATGGGTCGTCCGTTTGTCCTACCCAACCCGACGGCCACAATCACCACGGACCCTTCTCTGATAGGGTGGGGGGGGGGCTTTTTCAGGGAAGAACAATCCAAGGGGAATGGTCCAACACAGAGTATAACCTGCACATAAACGTTCTGGAGTAGAGGGCGGTGTTCCTAGCGTTGCAACACTTCCAAGCTCTTACCTCTGGGAACAGTGGCAGTTCAGACGGACATGTCTGTGGTCTGGTACATAAACAAGCAAGGGGGAACCAAGTCTTACCCATTATGCAGAGAGGCCATGAGAATTTGGCAATGGGCAGAGTCCATGGGTCGCTTTCTAGTGGCAGCGCACATCTCGGGGTCATCCAACGTCATTGCGGACAGGTTCAGCAGAGCCAACCTGTTACCTCATGAGTGGTCCCGCAATCCACAGGTGGCGGAAAGGATCTTCCGCAGATGGGGCCAGCCTTGCTGCAATCTGTTTGCATCCTCGTTGAATGCCAAATGCAGAAGCTACTTTGCCCTTCTACCCCCTCCGGGGGATGTTCCCAGGGACGCACTGGTGCACAATTGGCCCGTGGGTCTTCTGTATGCATTCCCTCCTACCCCGTTGATTCCCAAATTTCTACAGAAAGCCAGGAACCTGGAAAGGACGATAATACTCATAGCGCCATTCTGGCCTCTGCAGATATGGTTCCTTTTTCTTCGAGCCCATCAAAAGGAGGAGCCTTGGATTCTGGACCCAGTGCCAGATCTATTGACTCATTCGTCGGGAGTTCCTCACCCATCTCTTCAATCCCTCAAACTGACAGCTTGGCTGCTCCGCTTCCCTCTCTAGCCAGGTCAGATCTTCTTTCTCCGGCAGTTCAACACATTCTGGATGCCTCTCATAAAGCCTCCACCAGAAAGCTTTACAGGAGCAAATGGAAACGCTTCATATGTTGGTCATCAAGCCAACATATAGATCCCTTGGTAGCTCCACTACACAAAGTGCTGGAATTCTTATCAATTCTCTTTCACAAAGGAGCCTCAACTTCCACCTTGAGAGTACAGTTGGCGGCTATATCTAACTTTCATATTGGTGAGGGGGGCTCTTCTATTATGTCTCACAGACTTTGCAAGGCTTTTATGAAAGGAACCTTCCACCTTCGTCCACCCATTCGGGAGCCCTTTTTCCCCATGGAATTTGAACCTGTTATTGTCACAACTGATTTTACCTCCCTTCGAACTGGCTTCATCCTGCCTACTAAAGTTTTTATCGTGGAAGACACTATTTCTCGTGGCAGTCACTTCAGCTCAAAGAGTATCAGAGCTACAAGCGTTGTCAGTCAGAGCACCGTACTTGATCTTTCAACCAGATAGTCTCTTTGCGCACAAACCCGTCATTCCTCCCCAAGGTATGTTCTGTCCTAAATATCAACCAATCTATAGAGCTCCCCACGTTTTTCAAGAAACATACAAACAGACTGGAGTATATGCTGCACAAGTTAGATGTTCATAGGCAGCTAAGATTTTACCTGGACAGGACTAAAGATCACAGAAAGTCAGATCAGCTGTTTGTCTCATTTGCAGACGACAAAAAGGGTATGGCAGTCAAGAAACGTACCTTATCTAAATGGCTTTCCGATTGTATAGCATTTGTGTACTTTAAGAATCAGTCATTACCTTTCAAGCCTAAGGCTCATTCTACCAGGTCCATGTCCACTTCCTTGGCTCATGCAGCTTGCTTACCTTTGGACACGATTTGTGCAGCAGCTACCTGGGCTAAGCCTCATATATTTATCACTCATTATAAGGTTGACAGGACATCCTTCGGTTCCATTGTGCTCAGGAACATTCTTTCATGAGTCACCCGGGGTGACTGAGCTAGGGACGCTACCCATGTGTAAGAACAAACGGCGAGATTGAGCACTTTCACATAAAGAAGTTATGTACTTAACATAACGTTCCATGTGATGTGTTCATCTCGCCTTTGTTCTTACACCCCCCCCCCCTTTCACATGTTATGGAAGAACAGGTAAGACTAGAGTCTGGTCGGGATTTTTCTTACTTCTTCTAGGGTTCTTTGGCCTGTGTCCTCAGTAGGATATTGTGCACGTAAGAATTACTTATTATAGCCAGAGGATATTCATGGATATCCGTGTGAATGTGTATGTCTTGCACTGAGGTGAGGGTTAGAGGTCTGGTTTCCCACAAACTAGATCTGAGGAATAGCAGGGAGGATCGTGGGATGTAGTCTGGTCTCGAGCTTCTCTAAGATGCAGAGCTTTGCAATGTGGCCGACTCAGAGCCGATCGGCTCCGAACCAGTGTGTAAGAACAAAGGCGAGATGAACACATCACATGGAACGTTATGGTAAGTACATAACTTCTTTTTTTGTCTGTCTTAGCTTAAGTGGCTAGACACTCAAATGCAGTTATGATGCTGTTGCAGCATCCTCCAGAGCAGCTGCATATGGATGTTAGTGTTTCACTGTAGCAGTCCTTACAAAATGGGTTATCCTGCTCCTGGTAGCCCTCAGTTGGCCAGAATACCAAAGTTCTTGGTATATGGACGTCTGCCTTCAGTTTAAGCCTGATGTCAGAATGTCTGGTACAAAGGTAGGCAGCCGATGCCATTTCCTCAGTCTTTCTTGCCGCGGAGTCTGAAGCAGAAGCTTTTTGCATGAGTGCCGGTCGGCAGAGTACCTTCTTTTTGTATTCAAACTTAATTGAAGACCTCCTCAGATAAGTACCCCTTTGGGGACCCACTTTTCTTGCTTTAATGAATGTCCGAGAAAGTTAATTGTCTTGCCTGTGGAAAACAGATTCCGCACTTTGATTTTCACTCCTATTGTATCACTTGTTTGGGCCTTGAGCACAACATCCCTAATTGTGATGTTCTTAGTGTTTGACTGTTGCAGTCATCACATTTGGGTTATCTGCCTGCAGGTAGCATTCAGTCGGCCTGAATACCAGAGTCTTGGGATTTTTGCGTTAGATGCCGTTGCTTCCATGATGTCGGGTCGTCAGGGGTATAAAACTTGCAGCTGACTCCATTACATCAGTCTTTCTTGCCATATGGTGCCCAAAGCAGAAGCAGTTTGCAAGTGCCAGTCGGCTGACTCCTGAAATTTCGTTTTCGAGTTTCAGACCCCAAGTCTTAAAAAAAAGAGAAGTACCCCATTGGGGATCCTTTTTTATTGCTCTAACCGATGTCAGAAAATAACAGTTGTCTTGCATGTGGAAAGCAAATACCTCAGAGATTTTCATTCTTACTGCGTCATCTGTTTAGGCTCAGACCACGATGTTCCTCATAGGTTTTTTGCTTTAACTCCCAAGGTATTCGTCATTGGGCTATCTTTGTCACTAAATTCTTTTGCTCTCATTCTCAGTTTTCTGAAATGGCTTCAATAAGCCATCCGAATACCAATTTGTTTAAAAAAAGTAAGGATAAAGAGAGACTGACTGCATAGGCCGGTACTCAGTGAGGCGCCTTTGCAGCCCCTGATGCCCACTTCTGCAGATTCGCAGGCATCTAAGACCCATTCAGAGTCAGATATGCTGCGACAGGCTTCGAGTATGGATCCTGCGGATATCTCTACCTACGATGGGTCCGGAGCCGCTGTGCAGGCACCGGCTCCTGAGGGTGTATTCAAGCCTTCCAATTTTCATATTAAACCGACAACTTCTTTTCAAACCAAAAATTCTGAATTTCTCAGGCGGAACGTTCGCACTACGCCTAGGAAACTGACAGCCAAAGCACATTCTCACACCCACATGCCTCAAATAAATGCTTAGAATGGCTGACTATCTTACTTTAATTAGGGGAAGCCAGCCTTCCTCCTCAAAAAGACCAATAACTGATTTTCCTTCTGATTCTACAGATCCGGAGTCTGTTGACTCTGATCTGTCTGATAACCAGGACATGCCCTTATCTACCTATGAGGATTCGAATACAGAGGATTCTGTTCCCTCTGCTTCCCCACCAGAGGATTTTTCCTTTGAAACCCTACATACCCTTAGATAACATTTCTGCTGGGAGTGCCAGGACTACTCAGTCCAAAGAGACTTGGGTAATTTTTAAACTTGGCTCAGCACAGGCCTCTAGCTATACCTACTATTCCTGAAATTGTAGATGTTTTCTTGGATTCCAGTCTTGCCCATGATACTTTTCCCCCAGCTCACAGGAAACCTGACAGGTACTACAGAGTACCTGACACCCACAAAATTCTCTCTCAAAATCCTACTGCAGCTCTAGTGACCATTTCCCAGGGACCTAAAGGCATTAAGGCTACTACAGCCAAAAACTGTACCCCTCCAGACAGGGACTCTAGGGCTTTAGACAGATGGAGTATGAAGGTATACACCTCTGCTACTCTTGCCATCAGGGCTTTAAATTGTCAGTTTCATATGTTAAAGTATCAGCAACATATGGAACTAATTAAACAGAAAATGGTGATTCCTTTGAAAGCAAGTTTGACTTAAGGAACACACTTTGCCAGACCATGTCAAAGCAAAGTTGCTAGATGCACCATTAAATCAAGAATGTCTTTTTGGCAATAAAGCAGAAGACGTCCCCAAAAGGATGAAGGAAAAAGCTAAATCTATGCTAACTGTTAAGGATTTCTTTACAGATACAGCCACCTAGATTCAATAGGCATTGGCCTTCAAAAACTGGTCTTTTCCAGTCCCTCCCAGACCTTCAGTCCAAACCCAGGGGCAACAGATCAACACTACAGTCTCAGGGTACGTACAGATCTAAGCAATGAAGTGCTCCCACCTCTTAAACAGGGAGTAGTAAGCCTCCACCCTATGGTTAAGTCTCACAATGACTTATCCTTAACTCTTCCAAGCTGTGCACAAGGACTTGCACCTTTAGGATGATCACGTGCCCTGCATGCAAAAAACTGGGAGTACATTAACCAGGACAGACTGGTCTTAATCATTGTTTCCTAGGGATACAGATTCCACTTCCACTCACTGCCTTTCCCAGGGATACAGATTCCACTTCCACTCACTGCCAACCCCAAGTGGATGGCCAGACCCCCCCCCCCCAAATCAGTGGGCAGAGGCCCCAAAGCAAGTACTTTCTCTTCTCAATATCAAGGCTGTTCAACCTGTCCCAGCTGAGCCAAGGGGACAAGGCTTTTATTTCAGACTGTTTCTGGTACCCAGAAAATAAAACTCTTGGTGCCCTATCCTGGATCTGTCTATTCTCAACACCTTTCTGGTGGTTCCAAAATTCAAACGGCTTACTCTCCAACAGCTGTTTCCTATGCTAACCAAGGACTCCTGGCTACCCACCCTAGACCTAAAAGAAGTTTATCTGTACATCCTCATAAGGGAATCGTGCAGGAAATTACATTTCAGGGCATGCGCTATGCACTATCAATTCTCTGCACTTCCCTTTGTCTTATCTACTGTGTGCCCATGGTATTCACAAAATGCCTAGCTCCAGCCATTGCATATTGCAGGCAGAGAAGAATTCAGATTAAACCATACTTGGACGATTGCCTGATTCATGCAGCAGTCAGGAATTGCTACTACAGCACCCGACAATTGTAAACAGACTTTTAACTTCACTGGGGTTCACCATCAACTAAAAGAAATCACATCTGGTGCCCAGCCTCCAGATTGTGTTCCTGGGAGCAAGCTTGAACACAACTTCCCAGATGGCATTCCTCACTTCAGAAAAATTCACTTATTTGACAAACTACTTCAAACAACTGGCCACCAAAACCCAGCTATCTGCAAGAAAAATACTGCAAGCCCAAGGGTTCATGGCCTCTTGCATTCTACTAATTCCATATGCAAGACTACATATGAGGAAATTTCAATGGTACTTAAGTCTCTGGTGTCAGCATTCTCAGGACCTGGAAACAATGATTCCTATCATTCCTTGCCTAAGGACAGAGTTCTTTTGGAGGGCTGAGGCCTGCTACCACAACAAGGGACTCCTTCACTCAACCCCCTGCCGCTCAAACCCCAACAGATGCATCACACTATGCATGGGGGGCTCACATGGCAGGACAATGCATTCAAGGCCAATGGAGCCCAAAGCAAATGCACCTGCATATCAATCAAAAAATGTTATCCAGGACAACACAGATGTTCGTTTTTCACTGTTAGTCATTACATTTGGGTAATCTGCTGGCAGGTTGCCCTCAGTCGCCTTAACAAAGTCTTGGGTCCTGTGTTGGTTGCTTTCCTTTCTTCCATGACGTCAGGTCGTCAGGGGTATAAAACATGCAGCCGACACAATTAAATCAGTCTTCCTTGCCATACGGTGCCTGAAGCAGAAACAGTTCTTAAGTGTTGGTCGGCCGACTCCTGAAGGGTTCGTTTTCGAGTTTCAGAACCAAGTCTTCAACTAAAAACTAAGTATCCTGTTGGGGAAACTTTTTTTTTCTTGCTCCTTACCAATGTCAGTAAAAGTTAATTGCTTTACTTGTGGGAAGCAAATACCTCATAAGGATTTTCATTTGTTCTATATTCCTTGCCCAGGCCCTGACCAAAACATGCCTTGCTGTCTGTTTTGATCTAAATTTAATCAACGCACGATTAAACGTATGTTTATTTTTTGCTTCTAAATATTTTGGCTCAAGATTCAACTATCCAGAAATGTCATCAGTTAGCAATCAGACTACTAGAATACCTAAAAAACGCAAAGAAAGAGTGTCTAGGTCCAAAACAGATGACGCTTCTCCTAAGCCAGTCGCCAGTTTGCTGGTACTCAGTGAGGCGCTTTTGCAGCCCCTGATGCCCACTACTTCTGATTTGCAGGCTTCTACTGAGACCCATTCAGAGTCCGGTATGCCACAAGATGCTTCAGTTATAAAACCCACAGATGTCTCTACTTTAGATCGGTCTGGAGCCACTGTGCAGGCACCGGCTTCTGAGGGTGTTTTCAGGCCTACAAATTTGTAAATTAGACCGATGCCAGCTTCAAAACTATGCCAGAATCTGTCTAAAAAAAATGACGCCTGGGCCACATGTGCAGGTCTCTATGCCTAAAAAACAAATTATCAAAATGGCTGAAGATTTAATTACTCTGATCAGGGGTAGCCAACCCCCTCCTAAGAGGCCTAGGCAAGACATTGATTATGAACCTTCTGAACAGGATTCTATTTATTCTTACTCTTCTAATGAAAAGGATTCGTCCATTCCTACTTGTGAGGACTTTGCAGAGGATTCAATTCCTTCTCCGTCTCCCCCTGAGGATTTTCCTTTTGGGGAAACTTTGCATGCCTTAAGAGAACATTTCCACTGGGAAAGTCAGGTTTTCTCTTTATCTAAAAAGAGACTTGAGGATTTTCTTCTTCCTCAGCATAGGCCTTTGGCTATATACCTCCTGTCCTAGACATTGTTGATTGTTTTTTTCAGAATCTAGTATGACTCCTGATTCTCTGCCTCTGACTCCTTGTAAGCCAGACAGATACTACAGGGTTCCTGACTCCCATAAATTCCTTTTCAAAAACCCTGTTGCTGATCCTGAAACCATTTTTCAGGGTCCCAAGGGCACTAAGACCTCTTCTGCCAAAAATCCTACTCCTTCCAATAGAGATTCCAGAGTGGATAGATGGGGCAAGAAGGTTTACACGTCTGCAACCTTGGCAATCAGGGCTTTAAACTGTCAGTTTCATATGTGTAAATATCAACAGCATATCAATGGACAACAGAAAATGATAATTTGTGTGGAAAATAAAGAATTGCAGGATTTATTGTATTCAGCTGAACAAGTTGGAAAACATACTTTGCAATGTGGTTTTGATTCCTTGGAGGCCTCTTGCAGGGCTGCTGTAACTGGATCTGTACTAAGAAGGCATGCTTGGCTCAGAGCAAACTCTGCCTGACTATGTTAAAGCAGAATTGTTGGATGCTCCCTTACAACAGGACAGTCTCTTTGGTAATAAGGCTGAATAAGTGTTAAAAAAAAAAAGATGGAAGATGAAGCTAAATCTATGCAAACTGTGAAAGATTTCTTAGAAGTGCAACCTCCAAGATTGAGTAGGCACTGGCCCACTATGAATTGGTCCTTTCCAGTCCCCTCGAGAGCCGCTCAAGTCAAATCAAGCATTCCAAAGGCTCCAGGTTTCAGTCACAAGGATCTTTTAGAACAAAACAATGGGGTGCCCCTACCTCCAAATCTGGAAGCAACAAGGCACCTCTCTATGGTAAACAGTCTCAATGACTTCCCTCTAAAAACTAGCACTTCATGCAGAAAACTGGCAACTTATTACCGAGGACAAATGGGTTTTAAATATAGTATTCCAGGGATACAGATTTCACTTCCACATGTTGCCAATCCCAAACGGATGTCTAGATTTGCCCCCAAATCAGTGGGCAGAACCGGAAACCAGTTCTGTCCCTCATGAACATGGGGGCTATTCATCCAGTACAAGAAGAGGAAAGGGGACAAGGTTTCTGTTCCAGGCTTTTCCTGATACCCAGAAAAGACTAATGGCATCCAGTTCTGGACTTATCCACTCTAAACACATTTCTGGACATAACAAAATTCAAGATGCTGACTCTTCAACAGCTACTACCTATGCTAGGCAAAGATGCCTGGTTGGTAACTCTAGACTTAAGAGGCTTACCAGTATATCCCAATCAGGGAATCTTGCAGAAGATACCTCCGCTTCAAAGCAGGCTACTTGCATTACCAGTTCTCTGCACTGCCCTTTGGCTTATCTACTGTGCCCAGGGTCTTCACGAAGTGCTTGGCACCAGTAATTGCTTATTGCAGACAAAGAAATATTCAGATATATCCATACCTGGACGATTGTCTAATTCAGGCAGAAAACAAGAAAATTCTTCTAAAGCATCTGGCATTTGTAAAAAGGGTTCTAATTTATCTAGGGTACACCATAAACGAAAAGAAATCACAACTGGGTACCCTCTCAGAAAATTACATTCCTGAGTGCATGCTTGAATACAACTGCCCAGATGGCTTACCTTACGCCAGAAAAGCAAATTCAATTGATGACTTACTTCAAACAGGTGGCCACAAAAACCCTGCTATATCTGCAAGACAAATTCTGCAGGCCTTGGAGTACATGGCCTCCTGCATTCTTCTAATTCCATATGCAAGACTGCATATGAGGAAACTTCAGTGGTAATTAAAAAGTGTATGGAGTCAACATTGTCACAGCCTGGAAACAGTGATTCCTATTCTACCTTGCCTGCAACTAGAGTTCCTATGGTGGGCAGAGGCCTGCCACCAAAACAAGTGACTGCCATTCACTCTACCCCTTGCCGCCCAAACCATAACAGACGCCTCAGACTATGCTTGGTGGGGGGCTCATCTGGCAGAGAAGTGCATTCATGGCAAATGGAGCCCAAATCAAATGCACCTACATATCAATCAGAGATGCTAGCTGTACAGAATGCTCTGACAGCCTTCAAGGACTACCTTCATCCAGGACAGCTACTGATAGATAAAACACCACAGTTATGTGGTACATAAACAAGCAGGGGGCTACACATTCCTACCCCTTTTGCAGACTAGCCATGGCATTGTGGGACATGGCCTTGACCTATCAGATACAACTACAAGCTCAGTTCCTGCCAGGAAAGCCAAATACTCTGGCAGATGAACTAAGCAAAAATTTAGTGGACCCACACAAATGGAAACTGGAACCACAAGATAAGTTGTCAGTCTCGCCTTCATTCTTGCTGGATGGGTTAGGAGTCGATCCTTGGCTCCGATTCGGCGCTTACTAAGCTCGAGAGCTAATTTTACCAGCTCATGGCAACCCTATATCCCATGATGCAAGGTGGAGACTACCCAGATCTCGTTTGCCGCTTCGCTTACGAGGTGCCTCTTTTACCAGCTCTAGGTAAGTTTTCTTCATATTAAGATTTTTAGTCTCATCCCTTTTAAATTTCATAACCTTAGTTGTTTTGTGAACCTTAACGTTTATTTTAACCCTATTCCCATTAGTGTTCCCTTTTTTTCGGGTTATTTATCCCCTTCCCTAGGTTAGGCCTTAGGCCTTCCCCTTTCCTAATTTTTCCTGTCAGGGATTCTGTGTGTTTGACTGTGGTGTATCCCTGTTTAGTTTAGATTATTGGATTGGGTGTTTTTTGTGTGTGTCTGTGTTTTCTTTGTCACTTGTGTTTCCTCGACACAGCTATGTCGAGGGACACAAAGGTCTCAGGCTTCAAGAAGTGTGACTCGTGCCATCAGAAGATGTCTCTGACAGACGGTCACACTTCTTGTGTTTACTGTCTGGGACCTCTGCACCTGCAGGACTCTTGTGCTATCTGTCATGCCTTCAGCCCAAGAGTCCTGCAGGAGCGCAGAAATAAATTAATATTGAGGGGCTTATTAAAGCCTGAGAGCTCCCCGACTAAGTTGGCTTCGGGGAAGCCCTCGAAACCTGTCAAGCCTTCAGCTGCAAGTCCCAAGCCATTGGCTACTGGTTCTGCTTCTTCAGTGTCGAGATCGGCTCCAGCCGGAGACGATCCTTCCATTTTAGAAGTCACAGTATCGGCTCCATCCGGCGCCGATACTGCCAGATCTAGACACTCCAGCCGACGTATCCTCGGCTCCTTTGGCTCCACCTATCTCTAAAAAGAGATCTCGATCCCCCTCATTGGAATCGATACGTTCGGCTCCAAGATCACCCCTGCTTGCGGAGCCATTGGAGCCGTTCTTCTCTGTCGTCCAGGCTGTCTGATCACGACCTCGAGAGAGTGGTGAGTAGACTATTAAAGTCTCGGGCATTGGCCCAAATGCTCCATAGCCCATCTCAACAGACGGTAGCTATCTCACATCCAGCTAACATTCCTCCGACTCTCTTACAGTGCTCTGAGCCGGAGCTCCTCGGAGCCGTGACTGTTGTAGCCTCGGAGCCAATACCACCTCTTTCGGCTCCATTGTCCTCCCCTCCAATTTCCTCCTTGAGGCCTTCATTGGAGGGATCCGGGCGTCTGGTCTCTCTCGTCTCCGAGGGGGCGAGTGGCATCGGACCCTTGTCCGACCCCGTTCTTCCTCTCGGGGCTTCGGTGTTGGTGAGTTCAGCCACGACATCTGCCTCGGAGCCTTCCCTCTCTGTGAGGCCTGGAGTTCCTATCTCTTCGGAACGGGAACCTTCTGGTGTCTCTGATGGGGGAGCCTTCGAGGTGATGAGGAGTGTACTAGCCCCTGGGCTTAGTCAACGGTCAGTTCCATCAGCTCCTCCCACTACAGTGCCTGCTGACGAGGTTTCCCCATTGGGAATATCTTCCTCTTCCGAGGCTTCTCCTGATCTGTCAGGTGAACCTCCACGTAAGAGGACATGTAAGAGGAAACATCTAGACTCCCCCGAGTCTATTACATCTGATACTGACTTGGATGAGTCGGAGGGATCCCCAAGGTCCTCCTCTGAGGATGTCTCTTTCTCAGACATCCTTGAACTCCTTAAGCAGAGGGGGAACTGGCCCTCCCTTAATCCTTCCGAGGATGAGTCAGTATACCTGGAGGCGTTCGGATCTCGACCCTCCACCTCCTGGGTGTCTCCGCCTTTCGGCCCTCTTATGGACGTGGTGGCTCGGAAGGCGTGGATGGCCCCGGATTCGGTGGAACCTATTCCTAGGAGGCCTTCTAAATTCATTACGGCACCACCTGATAGGCAATATTTGACAAAAGGTGTCCCGGTTGACGCCATGGTGGTGGCTGCAGCCACCAAGAAGGAACTAGCTGATCCTTCAGTACCTGTCCATCCTCCTAACAAGGATTCTAGGACTATGGATAGGTACAGCAAGCGGATTTTTTCTTCAGCGACCTTTGCCATGCGATCGCTGAACTACTTGTGTCACTTCACCCGCCTTCAAAGAGATGTTCTTAAAGAGTTGGGAGAAGTTTTACAGGATCTGTCAGCTGCTGGGTCTCAGGATAAGATTAGCTCACAGCTAGGAATCCTAAACTCCATTGTTAACTCCTCCATGTGGCTCATTTCTTATGCAGCCGATGGAGCGAGTAGGGCCGCAGGCACAGGAGTGGCTTTAAGGCATCAGTCCTGGATGTGGCTTTGTAATTTTGCAGACCCCTTCAAGGCGTCCTTCACAAACTCCCCTTTTGATGGTTCGACCTTGTTCGGACCTCAAGTCAAAGACACTTTGACTAGATGCAAACAAGATGGCAAGACTGTTTCTGCCGTAGGAGTCCGTTTCTCCACCCCTTCAAGACCTTACCCAAAAGGTCAGAAGGGAGGGAAAATGTGGTTCTGCAAATCTCAAGGAGTCACGCCTGACTCACAAGGTCAGTTTACCCCCAGAGGCAGAGGGGGTAACAACAACAGACGCCGCCCTAGGGGCAGATGGGGTCCGCAGAATCAGGGTAGCAGAGAGCCTCTTTCTGACAAACCCTTCCAGCATCCCTGAGATGTTGCCCGATTGCCCACCTTCGGAGGCAGTCGGGGGAAGATTATCGCTGTACCCAATAGCCTGGCTTTCCCTTTCACAAGACAAATGGGTACAGTCGATTATATCCGAGGGTTACAAAATTCCCTTTATTCAAACCCCAATTCAGCAAAAGGGAACCCTTCCAGACGTTCCACCCGGTCTAAGGGAATTAGCAGTACCAGAGATCAAAACTGCTAGCAAAAAGAGCCATCCAGCCAGTCCCAGCAGACCAAATAGGATCCAGAATCTACTCAAGGTTCTTTTTAGTACCAAAAAAGATGGGACTGGAGACCAATATTCGATCTGAGCAAACCAAACAAGTTTGTAAAGAAAACAAGATTCCAGATGGTCACGCTTCAGTCCATTCTACCCTTTCTGGGCAAGGACAATTGGATGTGCTCGGTAGATCTTCAGGATGAAGTACTATCACATAAAAATTCACAGGCACTCCAGAAGATTTCTCCGCTTTCGGCTGGGGACCAGTCACTTCCAATTCAGGGCCCTGCTCTTTGGACTCACTACAGCCCCCAGAGTGTTCACCAAATGTATCGCAGCGGTTACGGCTCACCTGAGATGTCAAGGATTCCAGGTGTTTCTATATCTAGACGACTGGCTCCTCACTGCCACCACCAGGCATCAACTTCTCCAAGCCAGAGATTACACCATTCACATTTGCAGAGGGCTAGGGATTTCTATAAATTTCGAAAAATCTGCCTTGTCGCCTTGTCAATCTATTACTTTTATATTCACAAAATTGGACACCGTACAACTTTCAGCAAAGTTAACAGACCAAAGGATCTTGGACATTCAGTCACGTCCAGGTGATTCTTCTCAGCAACAAAATTCAGGCCAGATTTGCTCTGAAAGTATTGGGTCTTATGGCGGCCGCCATAACACTTCTTCCCTTTGCCCGCTTTTACAAGCGTCTTCTACAATGGATGCTATTCGCCCAATGGTCCTTTCAACAACTTCCCATGCGTCACAGGATCACAATAACTCCAACTTGCAAAAGGCGTCTGACCTAGTGGATATCGTCCCCTCAAGTCCATCAGGGCAGACCCTTTGTTCCTCCTGCCCCGGTCGCCACGGTTACATCGGACGCCTCCCTGATCGGGTGGGGGGGGCATTATCAGGGCAGGATGGTCCATGGCACTTGGCAACCTTTCGAATACCACCTGCACATAAATGTCCTAGAGATGAGAGCAGTGCTTTTAACGTTGCAAGCCCTCAACGACTCTCTTCCCCTGGGAACTATTGCGGTCTAAACGGACAATATGTCCGTAGTGTGGTATATCAACAAACAGGGCGGAACCAAGTCCTATCCACTGTCGAGAGGCTCTCAGACTTTGGCAGTGGGCAATCTCTTAACGGTTTCTGATAGCAACGCATATCCCCGGGAAATCCAACATCATAGCGGACAGGTTGAGCAGAGCTATTCTCATGCCTCACGAGTGGTCTCTCAAACAATCAGTGACGGAAGAGATTTTTCATGTGTGGGGCCTTCCTTGTTGCGACCTTTTTGCTACACCTCAAAACAGCAAATGCCCAGACTTCTTCTCTCTCTTCCCCCTTCCAGGCCATCCCCCCAGAGACTCTCTAACCCAAGATTGGCCCCAGGGACGACTTTATGCCTTTCCCCTCTTTCCTCTGATACCTCAGGTAATTCAGAAAGCAACCACCTTGAGAGCCAAGTTGATTCTCATTGCCCCTTATTGGCCTCGACAGATATGGTTTCCGTTCCTACATCATTATCTCTTGGTACAGCCATGGCATCTGGACCCGGTTCCAGATCTTCTGACCCACCAGTCGGGGCAGCTGCACCAATCCATACCTTCTCTCAACCTCACTGCTTGGTTGCTCCACTTCCATCCTTAGCCAGGCTTCCTATGATTTCTAATCCCGTCCGGGATATCATAGTAGCTTCCCTTAAATCTTCTACCAGAAGAATTTACACTAGTAAATGGCAACGTTTCTCCTTCTGGGCAAAAGCTAGGAATATAGACCCCTGTACTGCTCCGATTCATTCGGTCTTGGACTTGCTAGCTGAGATTTTTCATTCAGGATCCTCTTCCTCCACAGTAAAAGTTCAGCTGGCAGCCATTTCAAATTTTCATATAGGCTTTTTGGACCACAACATTGTCACATAAACTTTGCAAGGCATTCCTTCGAGGTATCTTTTTACTTAAACCTCCGATTAGAGACCCCCCCACCACAGTGGGATCTAAATTTAATTTTAACATCCTTGATTCTTCCCCCTTTCGAACCTGCGGCTGCATGTTCATTGAAAATTTCTTTCTTGGAAGACACCCTTTCTAGTCTCCATTACTTCTGCCAGGAGAGTATTTGAGCTTCATGCTCTCTGCATTCGTCCTCCCTACTTAATCTTCCACAAAGACAGGGTTATCTCTAAGGACTAATCCGTCTTTCTTACCCAAAGTGGCATCGCAGAGGAACTTAAATCAATTCATTGATCTTCCAGTTTTTTTCACAAATTATTCTGATAGAGCAGAACAAAAATTACATTGTTTTGATGTTCACCGCCAACTCAGATATCTAGACAAAACTAACATTTTAGGAAATCTGATCAACTGTTTCTATCCTATGCAGAGAACAGGAAAGGCCTTCCAGTTTCCAAGGTGACTTTATCTCGATGGCTGTCTTCTGTGATTACTTACATTTATCAGCTCAGAGGCAAAGAGTTGATTTCTGGGCCAAAAGCCCATTCTACCAGAGCTCTAGCTACATCTACAGCTTTTCAGGCTAGACTTCCAATAGACACTATTTGTGCAGCAGCCACATGGGCCTCTCCTCATACCTTTGTTTCACATTACAAATTAGACTTGGCCTCCAAAGACAGAGCGAATTTTGGTTCCCACGTTCTCAAGAGTCTGTTCCATTGAGCCACCCAGGATAGAGGTGCTAGGGACGCGGTCCCATCCAGCAAGAATGAAGGCAAGATTGACAACTTAACATTAAGAAGTTATGTACCTACCATAACGTTCCATGTTAGTTGTCTTCTCTCGCCTTCTTTCTTGTGTCCCGCCCTCCATCCCCCTAACCTGGTCAGACCGAGAAGATTATGCCTCTTCTCTTAAGAGGTTTTATCCTTTTTCTAGCTAATCAGCTTCTAGTGTCACTAGATTAGGTTGATCCCTTTCAGAGGATTATGATGATTATGATAGTCATTTTTAGTATTGTTACTTTTTCTTCCTCCTCTACACTTGGAAGAATATATTCCATAATTTCCTTAGCTACCAAACGAGATCTGGGTAGTCTCCGCCTTGCATCATGGGATATAGGGTTGCCTTGAGCTGGTAAAATTAGCTCTCGAGCTTAGTAAGTGCCGAGTCGGAGCCGAGGATCGGCTCCGAACCCATCCAGCAAGAAAGAAGGCGAGAGAAGACAACTAACATGGAACTTTATGGTAGGTACGTAACTTCTTATTTTCAACATGTTGCCATGGAAATGGGGGAACCCAGACATAGATCTTTTTGCCTCGCCCCAGAACTTTCAATTGGATAAATTCTGCACAAGAATTCCTCACAAAAAAGCTTGGAAAGTGGATGCCCTGTCGGTCTGTGCTTTCCCCCCTCTGCCTCTGCTCTCCAAAGTTCTACTAAACGTCAAACAGGACAAACCAAAAATGATTGATTGCTCCAGAATGGCCTCGGCAGTACTGGTACCCACTCCTGCATAATGTCACACATTCCTCTGTGGTACCTGCCTCGGACACTTTACTTACTGTCTCAGCAGAACTACAAAAGTTCTGCACACTCACCTCCAAACTGTGAATCTTGCAGCATGGCTAATTGACTAATTTCACCCTTGGCATCCCCCAGCAAACCAGTCATGGATGTCATTTTGGAGGCTAGAAGACCTAGCACTAGAACATCTTATGCTGACAAGTGGAAAAGATTCTGTGCCTGGAACCAATCACAAGGAATAAGCACAGCAATGCCCAATATTCCTCAGATTCTGCAATACTTAACTGAGATGCTTCACAAGTGCCTATCCTTTTCCATAAAAATCCATGCCACTGCCATTTCAGCTCATTACAACACAAACTCCCTTCTTTCATCCTCTGCTACAGCAGTATATCAGAGGGGCCGAAAATGTAAGACCTCCCAGGAGAGCACCAACTCCTGCATGGGACCTCAATTTTGTTTTGGAAAAACTCACTCTCCCTCCTTTTGAGCCAGCTGCTACTGCAAACCTAAAATTACTCTCCTGGAAAACAGCTTTCCTTTTAGCAGTCACTTCAGCTAGAAGGATTTCAGAATTACAGGCTCTTATGGTAGTGGAACCTTTCATTATTTCTTTATCCGGACAGGGTGGCTCTTAGGACCAATCCATCTTTCATGCCTAAGGTGGTATCTAGTGTGGCTCTTAATCAGACCATTCATCTGCCAACTTTCTTCCCCAATCCACAGAACACGGGTGAGCGGATTCTGCATACATTGGATGTACACAGACAACTTGGATTCTACTTAAACAGGACAAAATCTCTAAGAAAATCTGAGCAACTACTGGTGGCATTTGCTGCATGGGCAGAGGGAAAGGCTATTTCAAAGCAGACTATTTCCAAATGGATAAGCCATTGCATTTGTTTCTGCTATATGCCCCATGGTAAACCTATCCCCAAGGGGATCAGGTGTCATTCCACCAGGGCTGCATCTATTCTTCGGCCTTTCTCAGAGGGGTTCCTACCAGAGACATCCTAAAAGTTGCTACCTGGAGCTCAGTTCATACGTTCACCAAACATTACCATTTACCTCTCTCCTCTAAATCCAGAGCTGGTTTTGCCACTACTGTCCTGCAGGGCCTTATAGCTGCTCCTAATGCAGTATAAATCCATCCTCCCAAATATAGCTTTGGGATTCTATCCAAAAGTAATGACTGCAACAGTGAAACACGAACCTAGTACAGTTGTGTACACTTGCCATAAATGTAGATGTTTGAGTGTATTCACTGTTGCAGTCCTGGTTACCCACCCTCCATATATATATATATATATATATATATATATATATATATCTATATATACACACACACACACACACACACACACACACACACACACACATATAAATAAACTGATGTAATGGTGTCAGCTGCATGTTTTATACCTCTAACGACCTGACGTCATGGAAGAAGGGACAGCAACCGACCCAAGACTTTGTTAATCAGGCCGACTAAGGGCAACCTGCCAGCAGGTTACCCAAATGTAATGACTGCAACACTGAATACGCTCTAACATCTACCTTTATGGTAAGTGTACACAACTGTACTTTGTGTGGTACATAAACAAGCAGGGGGGAACCCATTCCTACCCACTCTGCAGATTAGCCATGGCTCTGTGGAACACAGCCTTGAGCAACCAAGTGCACCTGCAAGCTCAATTCCTGTCAGGCAAACTGAATTCACTGGCAGACTATTTAAGCAGAAATCTAATGGACCCACATGAGTGGAAACTGGAACCCAACATATTCAAGCTTTTGAGGCATAGGTGGGTGGCACCAGAGGTGGTCCTCTTTGTTTCCTCTCAGAACTATCAATTGAGCAAGTATTGCTCCAGAACCCCCACAGCCAAGCTTGGAAAGTGGATGCCCTGTCCTTTACATGGGAAAACCTCTCTATCTCTGCCTTCCCCCCTTTTCCCCTCCTCTCGAAGGTTTTGCTAAAGATCAAACATGACAAGCCAAGGACAATCCTGATTGCACCAGACTGGCCACGCCAGCACTGGTACCCTCTTTTGTGCAGTCTGACAGTAGTACCACCATGGCACCTTTTCAGACCACTTCCCTGCTGTCCCAGCAGGAGGGGCCAAATTTTGCATCCTCTGCTATAGACAGCGAACCTAGCAGCCTAGCTCTTGCCCTGAACTCGGCAACCCTCAGCAAACAGGTGCTGGATGTCATCCTTGAGGCAAGGAGACCTAGTATTAGCAAGTCCTATTCGGAAAACTGTAAAAGGTACTGTTCTTGGAGCCACTCTCAGGGAATGGACACAACTGTGCCCAGCTTACCTCGTATACTAGATTACTTAACAGAAGTGCTCCACAAAGGCCTGTCCTTCTCTTCAATCTAAGATTTATGCCTCTGCCATCTCAGCTAATTATAATGCTGAGGCCATCCCTCTTCTCTCATCCTCTGGTCAAACGGTTCCTGAGAGGAGCCAAAAATTTAAGACACCCCCCCCCCCCCCCCCCATGAGAGCTCCCACTCCAGCCTGGGACCTTAACTTTGTAGTGGAAAAGCTCACACTTCCTCCCTTTGTATTTTCTGCTACAGCATAGTTAAAATTTCTCATGGAAAACAGCTTTACTTATAGCCATCACTTCAGCAAGAAGTGTCTGAATTGCAGGCCCTTATGGCTGTGGAACCCTCCATTATCTTGCATGCGGACAGGGTTTCCCTCAGGACTAGCCCATCATTTATGCCCAAGGTGGTATCTAGTGTGGCTTTAAACCAATTCATTCATTTGCCAAATTTTTTCCCTAATCTTCAGAATAAAAGGGAAAGGATCTTGCACTCCCTGGACGTACACAGGATGCTTAAGTTCTATCTGGACAGGACTAAGCCTTTCAGGAAAACTGATCAGCTGCTAGTCAGCTTTGCTGCAGGGGAAGAGGGCAAGACCTTTTCAAAGCAAACCATTTCTACATGGATAGCACACCATCTATTTCTGCTACAAACACCATGGAAAACCTGCCCCACAGGGGATCAGAACACATTCCACGAAGGCAACATCTACCTCTACAGCCTTTCTCAGGGGAGTTCCTACCAAGGACATCCTGGAAGCTACAACTTGGAGATCTGTACACACACACACCAAGCATTACCACTTGGCTATCTTTTCTAAATCCAGAGCTGGATTTGCCACAGCAGTCTTGCAGGGCCTCCTTGCCAGCCCTAAGGCTTCTTGACTGCCTCCACCCATCCTCAGCTTTGGGAATCGACCCAAATGTGATGACTGTAACAGTGAAGCACAAAGTACATAATACAGTTGTGTACACTTACCATAAGTGTAGATGTTGGTGTATTCACAGTTGCAGTCCTGGTTACCCTCCCTCCAGCCCCCCTGACTTCTCTTTACTCCTACCTATCCTTTTTGTTTGCCATACCTTATATCATTGGTATTTACTTTTTGCTGAGGGTGTTCCACACCATGTAATTGCTTCCTATTTAGGAAGCGCCTGACATCTGGGGCAAGAAAAACCTGATGTAATATCGTCGGCTGCATGTTTTATATCTCTGACGACCTGATGTCATGGAAGAAGTGACAGCATCCGACATAGAAATACCAAGACTCTGGTATTCAGGCCAACTGAGGGCTACCTACAGGCAGATAACCCAAATGTGATGACTGCAACTGCTCAGGTGAAGGCTGCCCTCTCCAAAGCAAAAAACACTGCTTCCTTGGGACCAGATGGCATCCTGGGTTGCGTCCTACATGAACTCCAAGAAGAACTAATCCCTCAAATAAAACAGCTGTACAATCTCGGCCTCACTACAGGATATGTGCCCACAGAAAGGCGTACAGCAGCAGTGGTCCCACTCCACAAAGGTGGAGCCTCTACGCACCCTGGAAACTATCGCCCCATAAGCCTGACTAGCTTAGTTTGCAAGGCTATGGAGAGGATCATCATTTAGCTTATAAACAGACATTGGGGACCTACAGACACTAGATCCTACCCAGTTCGGCTTCGTCAAGGGCAGATCCTGCCTTTTGAACCTGGTTGACTTCTTCGAAACAGTCACCAAAGCCATAGATGAAGGGAAGGTAGTCCACACAGCCTATCTGGACCTAGCAAAGGCATTTGATACAATACCCCCACTCAGGCATCATAGATAAGCTATCCAGCTTAAATATAAACCCTATGTCACAAGATGGGTCGCAAACTAGCTCAAAGACAGAACCCACAGAGTGAGAGTTGCTGGAGCCATGTCAGACTCAAAACCGGTCACAAGTGGCATCCCACAAGGTTCTGTCCTGGCAACACTCTTGTTTGGTATATACTTTTCCGAGGTACAGGCCAACGTGGGAGGACTATGGCTCACCAAGTTCGCAGACGACTGCAAACTAGGCGCCATAATCAACTCTCCAGCTGACACAAGCATCCTTCAAAAAGGTCTCACAGAGACGGATAACTGGTGCCAGAGCCATGGTCTAAAGCTAAATGCCAAAAAGTGTATAGTCATACCCTTTGGCAAAAACAATGTGCCCACAAATTACCACATAGGCGGTAACCCATTAAATACAGAGAAAGAAATTAGGGATCTGGGGACCCAAGTTGATAGCAATCTCTCCTTTGACAATCACATTGCCAAAGTGGTTAGAAAGACCTTTTACATAGCCCACCTCATCATGAAAGGATTCACCTGTAGATCGAGAGGTAATCGTGCCCCGTTATTCATCTCTCATCAGGCCCATCATAGAATACAATGCCCCTTTTGGGATGTACCTTACCCGACACCTGCAGCAATTAGAAAGACCCCAAAAGTACCTCACCAAGAGGATCAAGGGACTCGAACAGATGCCATATGCTGCTCTGTTAAAAAAAAAACTCTAGCTCTACTCAGTTACATACCGCCTACTTTGAGGCGATCTATGCCTGACAATATAAAGCTATGTCCAATCCAAAATTAATGGACATGCTCCACCTCAGTAAATCTAAAGTCACACGCTCGAGGAACTTGAACCTCAGCACTGAAATAAATAGAACTTGCTGGAGGGACAGATTCATAACCCAGAGGCTCCCTTCGCTCTGGAATAGAATTCCAATCCATGTTAGGCAGAGCACCTCACAATATCTTCAAGAAGAATCTTGATGAGTGGATGGGGGATCGTAGGTTTGTCCCGGGGATTACTTCCGTGTCACTATTACACAGAGGCACAGCAAACTAAACCTTAAAAAGGGCACAGTATACTCAAATCAAGGGGTGCCGTAAGCCAAACAAAATCGGGCTAGGCTTATAATTGCCCCAGGGCAGATAGCCTAGTATGAACCTATGAACATCTACATTTATGGTAAGTGTACACAACTGTACTTTCTTTGTGCTTTTTTCAACACGCGTACCATTTGCCGTAGAGCTAGGATCTTGTTCAAGCATTTCGGTATTTGGCCTAAGTTCGTCTGTATGGCGTCTTCTGGTCTCCCGACTTCAGATGCGCATAAGAAGTGCAGGGATAAGTACCGTGACAGGCTTAGGGTCAAATTAGCTGACATCCTGGTTGTTGGCCTAGCGGTAGTCAGTGACGTGCTTTCATTGCCCCTACAGTCTGCGGATATTCAGCAACAGGCGTTTGCGGAGAACTTTTTTTGAGTCCTCCATTCCGCAGGCTTCTACTTTGTCTTTGGACCTTCTGCCAGTTGCCCCCTCTAAGCAGGCGCTGGCTTCTGAGGCCTCTCTTCTCTGCCCGGAGACAAGATCCAGACCGATGACCTTAGCTCAGACTACTGAGGTGGCTAGGCCTCCTGAGTCCTTCCAGCTTTCTAGCGGGTCTCCCAGCTGAAACTCTACTACAAAGCAGATGCCGACCTTCCCTCAAATGCCTCCATCTCAGATGATTAAGATGGCTAGTGATCTCTTGACCCTTATCAGGGGCTCTCAGCCACCTCCTAAGAGGGCTAGGGAATTGTCCCCAGAAGTTTTGACTGCCTCAGACTCCGAGGTTTCCAGCACTTTTGCTGATGAAGAGGGAAGCTCTCAACTTTTTTCTGGTTTTGAGGATTCTGATGCAGAACACTCCATCCCTTCTGCCTCCCCTCCAAGAAGATTTCTCTTTTGGAGATACTCTGAATACTCTTAGGGAGCATTTCAAATGGGAAAGTCAGGACTACCCCTCAGTCTAAGAAACTAATTGGGGAATTCTTGGATTTGCCACAGCATAAGCCTTTGATTATCCCTCCGGTTTTGGAAGTTGTTGTTTTCATGTAGAATTCTTTGACTCCTAATTCTGTTCCTCCTACTCCCAGAAAGCCTGACTGGTATTAGAGTTCCAGATTCTCAGTTCTTTTTCAAGAAACCTACTGCAGATCCAGAGATTTTCTTAGGGCTCTAAAGGTGTTAAAACCACGGTTGCTAAAAATCCTGTTCCTTCTGATAAGGAATCTAGGGCCTTGGATAGGAGGGTAAGAAGGTTTATACTACTACTACCTTAGCTATTAGGTCTGTTGTCTTTTTCATATGCTTAAGTATCAGCAGCATACTTTGGAGGCCATTAAGACTAAAATTGCTGATGTTTCTTCCCTGGAGAGTAAGGACATTCAAAATGTATTTAATTCTGCCACTCTTGTCACTAAACATTCTCTACATTGTGGTTTTGACACTTTGGAGGCTTCTTGCAGGGCAGCAGCCACTGGTTCTGTTATTAGAAGACTTGCTTGGCTCAGGGAACAGCCTGTTTCTGAACCTGTCAAATTTAAATTACTGGATGTACCTTTGCACAAGGGCAATCTTTTTGGTAGCAAAGCAGAAGAGGTGTTGAAAAAGTTGGAGGATATGGCCAAATTTATGCAAACTGTTAAGGATTTTCTTCCAAGTTCAGCCGCCTCGTTTTATTACCCTTCTAAGAATTGGACTTTTCCTGACCCTAGTAAACAGGGTTGCACTAGGCCTAGGGTTTATAGGTGGTCTAGGTGACAGACTTCTACTTGTCAAAAGGCTAAGCAGTGGCAGTCTTCCTCTTCAAAATCGGGGAGTTCTAAGCAAACTTCCCAAAGCAAGCATTCCCAATGACTCCGGCCTTCCTCTGCGAGTCCAGTGTTTTCTTTGGGGGGAAGGTTAACCATTTTTGCAGATGTCTGGTTCACCCTCACAGACTACAAATGGGTGCTCAAAATAGTATCCCAAAGGTACAAGTTCTCCTTTCACACCTTCCTGGTTCACCAAGGATACCCAAAAAAACCCTTCCTCAAAGGGCAGAAAATCAAGTTTCTTCTTTGCTAAATCTGGGAGCAATAGAGCCTGTTCCTACACTACAGATAGGCCAGGGTTTCTGTTAAAGACTTTTCCTGGTTCCCAAAAAAGGGGGCACCTGGTGCTGTATTCTGGATTTGTCCA
Source organism: Protopterus annectens (assembly GCF_019279795.1). Lineage (NCBI taxonomy): Eukaryota > Metazoa > Chordata > Ceratodontiformes > Protopteridae > Protopterus > Protopterus annectens. The sequence continues at coordinate 666,477,246 of NC_056745.1, forward strand.
TTCTAAACACTTTTCTGGTGATTCCAAGTTCAAAATGCTAACTCTTCAGCAGTTGCTGCTAATGTTGGCTAAGGATTCCTGGCTGGTGACTTTGGATCTCAGAGACTGTTAACTACACATCCCAATAAGGGAAAGCTGCAGGCAGATGTTCATGTTTCACTGTTGCAGTCATTACATTCGGCCTGAATAACAAAGTCTTGGGTCCTACGTTGGTTGCCGTCTCCTCTTCCATGTTGTCAGGTAGTCGGGTATAAAACATGCAGCCGATGCCATTTTATTCAGTCTTTCTTGCTATGCAGTGCCCGAAGCAGTTCGCAAGTGCCGGTCGGCAGACTCCTGAAATTTTCATATTCGAGTTTCAGAACCGAAGTCTCCAAACTAAAGCGAAGTACCCCGTTGGGGAAACTTTTTCTTGCTCCTTACCGATGTCTGTAAAAGTTAATAATTGCATTACTTGTGGGACGCAAATACCTCATAAGGATTTTCATTTGTACTGTATTCCTTGCCTAGGCCCTGATCTCAACGTGCCTTGCTGTCTGTTTTGTGCTAGATTTAACCAATGCACTATTAAGCATCGGTATATTTTTGCTTCTAAATATTTTGGTTCAAGATTTAATTATCCTGAAATGTCATCGGTTAGCAATCAGACTACCGGAGTTCATAAACGGCAAGAAAGACATACTATCGAGGTCCAAAACAGACTAAGCTTCTAAGCCAATTGCCGGTACTCAGTGAGGCGCTTTCGCAGCCCCTGATACCTGCTACTTTTGAGTCGCAGGCCTCTACCGAGACCCATTCGGAGTCTGGTATGCCACGAGATTCTCAGAGTATTGAACCCGCAGATGTCTCTCCCTTGGATGGGTCCAGAGCCGCTGAGCAGGCAGAGCCTTCTGAGGGTGTTGTCAGGCCTCAACATTTTTATATTAAACTGACACCAACAACAAAAACAAGGTCAAAAACAACTTCTGTGTCTAAAAAAAAACTGGCTCATAAGCCACGTGCTCAGGCCCCTATGCCTAAAAAACAGATGATCAAAATGGCTGAGGGTTTAATTACCTTGAACAGAGGTTCCCATCCTCCCCAGCTAAGAGGCCTAGGCAAGGCACTGATTATGAATCTTCAGATCACGTTTCCATTCCTTCTGATAAGGAATTTTCTATTCCACCCTGTGACTATTCTGATGCAGAGGAATCCACCCATCTGCATGTCCTCCTGAGGATCTCTTTTGGAGAGACTTTGCATACTTTAAGGGAACATTTTCACTGGGAGAGTCAGGACTTCTCTGAATCAAAAAAGAGGCTTAGGGATTTCCTTCTTCCTCAGCATAGGCCTTTGGCAATATCTCATGTGTTAGACATTGTTGATGTGTTCTCTGAATCAAGCATGGCTCCTGATTCCCTGCCTCCGGCTCTTAGTAAGCCAGACAGATATTACAGGGTTCCTGACTCCCACAAATTTCTCTTCACAAATCCTGCTGCTGATCCTGAGACTATTTCTCAGGGTCCCAAGGGTGTAAAGGCCTCTACAGCCAAATATCCTACCCCTTCTGATAGAGATTCCAGGGCGCTGGATAGATGGGGTAAGAAGGTTTATACGTCTGCAACCTTGGCAATCAGGGCTTTAAACTGCCAGTTACATATGTTAAATATCAACAGCATGTTATGGGCTTACTGAAATAGAAAATGTTGATTTCTGATTGTGTGGAAAATAGTTACAGAAATTAATGCATTCAGCAGAACCGGTTGTAAAGCATACTTTGCAATGTGGTTTTGATTCCTTTGAGGCCTCTTGTAGTGCCGCTGTTACTGGATCTGTGATTAGAAGGCATGCCTGGCTCAAGGAGCAAAATCTGCCTGATCATGTTAAAGTTAAATTGTTGGATGCCCCTTTGCAGCATGATACTCTGGTAATAAGGCAGAAGAGGTTTTAAAGAAAATGGAAGACAAAGCTAAATCTATGCGAACTGTAAAAGATTTCTTGCAAGTGCAGCCACCCAGGTTCAGTAGGCACTGGCCTACTAAAAATTGGTCCTTTCCTGTGTCCAGTAGAGCACTCAGGGCAAATCCAGGCACTCAAAAGGCTCCAGATACCAATCACAGGGTTCTTGCAGGTCAAAGCAATGGGGTGCCTTCACATCTGGAGGAAACAAAGCACAACCATACAGTAAGCAGTCTCAATGACTTTCCTCTACCATCACCAAGCTCTTCTCTTTTGGCAGCCCCCTTGGGGGGAAAACTAGCACTTCATGCTCAAAATTGGCAGTTAATTACCCAGGACAAATGGGTATTAAACATAGTATCCCAGGGGTACAGATTTCATTTCCATACTTTGCCAGTTCCAAACGGATGGCCGGATTTGCCACAAAACCAGTGGGCAGAGGACCAGAAACAAGTCATGTCCTTCGTGGATATGGGGGCTATTCAACCAGTACCAGAAAAAGGATAAGGTTTTTATTCAAGATTTTTCCTGGTACCCAGAAAATACAATTCATGGCATCCAATACTGGACTTATTGATTCTAAACACGTTCCTGGACATTCCAAAATTCAAAATGCTGTCCTTACAACAGCTACTGCCTATGCTAGGCAGGAAGGCTTGGTTAGTAACTCTAGACTTGAGAGGCATACCTGCATATCCCAATAAGGGAATCATGCAGAAGATACCTCCGCTTCAAAGCAGGTTTTTTGCATTACCAATTCTCTGCACTGCCCTTTGGCTTCTCTACTGCGCCCAGGGTCTTTACAAAGTGCCTGGCATCAGTAATTGCATTCTGCAGATAAAGAAGCATTCAAATGTATCCTTATCTGGATGATTGTCTCATTCAAGCAGAGGTCAAGGACACTCTTCATCTGGCATTTTAAAAAGGCTTCTAGTATGCCTAGGGTACACCATAAATGAAAAGAAATCACAACTGGTACCCTCTCAAATAATTACATTCGGCAATTGACAACATACTTCAAACAAATGGCAGCAAAACCCCAGTTATCTGCAAGACACATTCTGCAGGCTTTGGGTTTCATGGCATCCTGCATTCTACTAATTCCATATGCAAGACTGCATATGAGGAAACTTCAATGATACCTAAAAAGTTTATGGAGTCAACACCATCACAGCCTGGAAACAATGATTCCTCTCATTCAATGCCTACAACAGGAGTTTGTTTGGTGGGCAGAGACATGTCACCAAAACAAAGGACTGTCATTTATTCTACTCCCTGCCACCCAAACCCTAACTACAGAAACATCAGACTGTGCTTGGGGGGGCCCACCTGGCAGGGAGATGCATTCAGGGCAAATGGAGCCCAAACCAAATGCATCTGCTTATCAACCAGAAAGAGATGCTAGCTGTTCAGAATGCTCTGACAGCCTTCAAGGACTTACTTCATCCAGGACAACATCACAGTTATGTCGTACATAAACAAGCAGGGGGGTGCACATTCCTACCCCCTTTGTAAACTAGGCATGGCTTTGTGGAACACAGCCTTGACTTACCAAATACATCTTCAAGCTCAATTCCTACCAGGAAAGCAAAATACTCTGGCAGACGACCTAAGCAGAAGTCTTATGGACCCGCATGAATGGAAACTGGATCCACAAATCTTCAGCATGTTAACCGAAATGGGGGAGCCCAGATATAGATCTATTTGCCTCTCCCAAAATTATCAGTTGGACAAATTCTGCACAAGAACTCATCACAAAAAAGCAGGGAAGGTGGATGCTCTATCCATTAGCTGGAAAAACCTATCAGTCTATGCCTTTCCCCCTCTGCCTCTACTCTCCAAGGTCTTACTAAAAGTCAGGAAAAAACAAAAATGATCCTAATTGCTCCAGACTGGCCTCGCTAGCACTGGTACCGGTTTCTAAGGAATATGTCTCAACTTCCTCCATGGTACCTGCCTCAAATAACTTTACTGTCTCAGCAGAACTTTCAAATTCTTCACACTCTGCTCCAAACTCTGAATCTTGCAGCACGGCTAATCAATTAATTATTCAAACACCTCTCAGTAAATCTGTGATGGATGTCATTTTGGGAGCCAGAAGGCCCAGTACTAGAAAATCTTATGCTGATAAATGGAAGAGATTCTGTGCTTGCAACTAAGCACAAGGAATAGACACGGCAAAGCTCAATATTCCTCAGATTTTGCAATATTTGACTGAGATGCTTGACAAGGGTCTATCTTTTTCTTCAATAAAAATCCATGTCTCTGCCATCTCGGCTCATTACAACACAGAGCCTCCCCTCTTTTCTCATCCACTGCTTAACCAGTATCTTAGAGGGGCCAAAAATTTAAGGCCTCCTGGAAGAGCACCAACTCCTGCATGGGACCTCAATTTTGTGCTGGAAAAACTCACCCTGCCTTCTTTTGAACCAGCAGCTACTGTGGATATAAACTTTCTATCTTGGAAAACAGCTTTTCTTTTGGCAGTCACTTCAGCAAGAAGGATTTCAGAACTACAGGCTCTAATGGCAATGGAGCCTTTTATTATTTTTTACCTGGACAGGGTGTCCCTCAGGACCAGTCCTTTTATGCCTAAGGTGGTATCCAGTGTGGCTCTTAACCAGACCATTCACCTACCAACATTTTACCCAAATCTGCAAAACAAGGGGGAGTGGATTCTGCATTCATTAGATGTACACAAACAACTAAGATTCTACTTAAATAGGACCAAATCTCTTAGAAAGTCTGAGCAATTACTGGTAGCACTTGCTGCAGGGTCAGAGGGGAAGGCTATATCACAGCAGACTATTTCTAAATGGATAAGCCACTGCATTCGTTTCTGCTATTTGCACCATGGCAAACCTGTGCCCAAGGGGATCAGAACACATTCCACCAGGGCTGCCACTACTTCAGCAGCTTTTCTCAGTGGAATCCCAACCAGACATTCTGGAAGTTGCTTCTTGGAGCTCTGTTCATACCTTCACAAAGCATTATCATTTACCTCTCATTCTCAAAATCCAGGGCAGGCTTTGCCACTGCAGTCCTGCAGGGCCTTATAGCTGCTCCTAATGCTGTTTAGTTCCATCCTCCCATCCATAGCTTTGGGATTCTACCCAAATGTAATGACTGCAACAGTGAAACACAAAGAACATAGTACAGTTGTGTACACTTATCCTAAATGTAGATGTTAGTGTATTCACTATTGCAGTCCAGATTACCCACTCACCATCCCCCTTTCTATACCTTTTCTTTCCTTCACTATACTCAAAAGCTTTGTGGTGTATTTGCTTTTAGTTGAAGGTAGTTTTTCTAAAAGTGTGTTTATATATTTACTGTTTATATATATATTTGCTCCCCATTTGGGGAGCACCTGACATCTGGGGCAAGAAAAACTGAATAAAATGGCATCTGCTGAATGTTTTATACCCCTGATGACCTGACGTCATGGAAGAGGAGACAGAGGCCGACTGAGGGCAACCTGCCAGCAGATTACCCAAATGTAATGACTGCAACAGTGAATACACTCTAACATCTACATTTATGGTAAGTGTACACAACTGTACTTTCCTTTGCTTCAGGGTGGGGAACAGGCACTTCCAGTTCTCTGCACTGCCCTTTGGCTTTTCTACTGCTCCCAGAATTTTTACAAAATGCCTGGCTCCAGTCATTGCTTTTTACAGACAAAGGAAACATTCAGTTTTACCCTTACTTGGATGATTCTTATTCAGGCAAACTCTCCAGAGCAACTTCTAAAGGATTTGGACTTTGTATAGAACCTTCTCACCTCTTTGGGCTACACTACCAACAAAAATAAGTCAAAATTGGTACCCACCAGGGACATTGTATTCCGGGGAGTGAGTCTGAACTCAGCCGCCCAGATGGTATCTCTCCTTCAAGAGAAATGGATCTTTCGAATTTCTTCAAGAATTTGGCAAGCATAACCCAGCTCTCTGCAAGGCAATTCCTGCAAGCCCTGGGATTCATAGTTTCATGTAGTCTGATAATTCCATATGCAAGACTGCGTATGAGGAAAATTCAGTGGTACCTCAAAAACCTTTGGTGTCAGCGCACTCAGAATTTAGACTTGATTCTTCCTCTGATTCCCTGCCTGCCGACGGAGTTGCTTTGGTGGGTGACGGCCTGTGCACCGAACAAAGGCCTGCCTTTCTGTCCACCTCCTGCCAGCCAGACTCCCACCACAGATGCCTCTGACTACGCATTGGGAGCTCATCTAGAGGGCAGATGCATTCAGGGGACTTGGAACGATGAACAGGTTCATTTGCACATAAATCTGAAGGACTTGATGGCATTCCAGCAGGCCTTGATGGCTTTCAAGGATCTTCTCTCTCCTGGTACTCTTCTAGTCAGGACAGAACACCACAATCATGTGGTACATCAACAAGCAAGGAGGGACTCACTCTTACCCCCTGTGCAGGCAACGCATGATACTTTGGTCCATGGCAGCTTCCATAGGCATTCATCTGGTAGCTCAGTTTCTTCCTGGAAGGCTCAACACCTTGGCAGACCACTTGAGCAGGCATGTTCTGGATCCTCACGAGTGGCAACTAAGCAAAACCATCTTCTATCGACTCATTCAGCATTTGGGCACTCCCCAGGTGGATCTCTTCTCATCTCCGACCAACCACCTTCTTCCAACCTTTTGCACCAGGGATCATCACGACAAAGCTTGGAAAGTGGATGCTCTGTCCTTCCCCTGGACACAGCGTTCGATCTATGCATTCCCTCCTCTGCCGCCTCTTCCCAGAGTGCTGTTAAAGATAAGGGACGAAAAACCAAGGACTATTCTCGCAGCTCCAGACTGGCCAAGGTAACATTGTTATCCACTACTTAACAGTCTCTTCCAGTCTTAGCCTTGGCATCTTTCCCTGATACCAGATCTCTTGGTCCAGGAGGGGGGAGAAATTCTGCATCCTCATCTTCAGACTCTGTATTTGGCATCCTTGCTCATAATGTAAACCTTTCCCAACAGGTGTTTGAGGTCCTTCTTGAAGCCAGGAGGCCTAGCACTAGGAAATCTTACACAGATAAGTGGAAAAGATTCTCATTTTGGATGCAGACTAGAGGAGAAGACCCTTCTCAACCTACTCTTCCTCTTATTCTTGATTATTTGGCAGGCTTACTTAATGGTGGACTTTCCTTTTCTTCTATCAAGATTCATGCCCCAGCTATTTCTGCTCATTGTTCCTTTGAGCAACCCATTTTCTCTCATCTCCTGATGAAACAGTTCTTCAGGGGAGCTAGCAATTTAAAGCTTCCTAGAAGGGCACCAACTCCTGCTTGGGATCTTAATTTTGTAATTGAGAAACTTACTGTGCCTCCTTTCAAACCAGCTGCCTCTGCAGATTTGAAGATGTTCTTCGTATTTCGCTGTTGCTGTCATTACATTTGGGCTGTCTGCTTGCAGGTAACTGTCAGTCAGCCCGATTAACAAAGTCTTGGATCCTGCGTTGCTTGCTGTCCCTTCTTCCATGACATCAGGTAGTCAGGGGTATAAAACATGCAGCCGACACCATTACATCAGTCTTTCTTGCCGTACAGTGCCCAAACCAGAAGCAGTTCGCAAGTGCCTGTTGGCAGACTCCTGAAATTTTCATTTTCGAGTTTCAGAACCGAAGTTTTCAACTAAAGCTAAGTACCCCGTTGGGGAAACTTTTTCTTTCTCCTTACCGATGTCTGTCAGTAAGTTAATTGCATTACTTGTGGAAAGCAAATACCTCATAAGGATTTTAATTTGTACTGTATTCCTTGCCTAGGCCCTGATCACGTGCCTTGCTGTCGGTTTTATGCTAAATTTAACCAGCGCACTATTAAGTGTATGTATATTTTAGCTTTTAAATATTTTGGTTCAAGATTTAACTACCTTGAAATGTCTGTTAGCAATCAGACTACTGGAGTACACAAAAAACGCAAGGAAGACAGACCATCGAGGTCCAAAACCGATGAAGCTTCTAAGCCAGTCGCCGGTACTCAGTGAGGCGCTTTCACAGCCCCTGATACCTGCTACTTTAGAGTCGCAGGCCTCTACAGAGACCCATTCAGAATGCCGTGATATTTGCATAGTATTGAACCCGTGGATCTCTCCCTTGGATGAGTCCAGAGCCACTGAGCAGGCACCGGCTTCTGAGGGTGTTTACAGGCCTCAACATTTTTACATTAAACCGATGCCAGCAACAAAAACAAGGTAAAAAAACAACTGTCTAAAAAACCGACACATGAGCCATGTGCCCCTATGCTTAAAAAACAGATTATCAAAATGGCTGAGGATTTAATTACCTTGATCAGGGGTTCCCAACCCCCCCCCCCCCTGCTTAGAGGCCTAGGCAAGGCACTGATGATGAATCTTCAGATCAGGTTTCCATTTCTTCTGATGAGGAATTTTCTATTCCACCCTATGAGGATTCTGATGCAGAGGAATCCATCCCATCTGCATCTCCTCCTGAGGATTACTCTTTTGGAGATACTTTGCATACTTTAAGGGAATATTTTCACTGGGAGAGTCAGGACTTCCCTGAATCAAGAGGCTTGGGGATTTCCTTCTTCCTCAGCATAGGCCTTTAGCTATACCTCTTGCATTAGACATTGTTGCTGTGTTCTCAGAATAAAGCATGGCTCCTGATTCCCTTCCTCTGGCTCCTAATAAGCCATACAGTATTACAGGGTTCCTGACTCCCACAAATTTCTTTTCAAAAATCCTGCTGCTGATCCTGACCATTCACCTGCCAACTTTTTACCCAAATCCGCAGAACAAGGGGGAGCGGATTCTGCATTCCTTGGATGTACACAGACAACTAAGATTCTACTGAAACAGGACCAAATCTCTAAGTCTGAGCAACTACTGGTAGCATTTGCTGCAGGATCAGAGGGGAAGGCTATTTCAAAGCAGACTATTTCTAAATGGATAAGCCACTGCATTAGTTTCTTTTTGCACCATGGTAAACCTGTGCCCAAGGGGATCAGATCACATTGCACAAGGGCTGCCTGTACTTCATCAGCTTTTCTCAGAGGGTCCCAATCAAAGACATTCCAGAAACTGCTACTTGAAACTGTGTTCATACCTTCACAAAGCATTATCATTTACCTCTCTTCTCTAAATCCAGGCCAGGCTTTGCCACTGCAGTCCTGCAGGGCCCTATAGCCGCTCCTAATGCTGTTTAGTTCCATCTTCCCATCCATAGCTTTGGGAGTCTACCCAAATGTAATGACTGCAACAGTGAAACATGAAGAACATAGTACAGTTGTGTACACTTACCAAAAATGTAGATGTTAGTGTATTCACTGTTGCAGTCCTGGTTACCCCCCCCCAGCCCCCTAACTTATTTTGACTGTACCTCTACTTCCCTTTACTATGCTTAAAAGCCTTTTTGGTGTATTTGCTTTTTTGTTGAGGTATATCTTTGTGCTTTTATGTTTAATTGCTTCCCATTAGGGGGACACCTGACCTCTGTGGCAAGAAAAACTGATGCAGTGGCATCTGCGGCATGTTTTATACCCCTGACAACCTGATGTCATGGAAGAAGGGACAGCAACTGACGCAGGACCCAAGACTTTGTTAATCAGGCCAATTAAGGGCTTCCTTGCAAGCAGATAACCCAAATGTAATGACTGCAACAGTGAATGCATTCTAACATCTACATTTATTGTAAGTGTACACTGTACTTTTCTCTCCTGGAAAACTGCCTTTTGTTGGCTATTACTTCAGCTAGAAGAGTTTTTGAGCTGCAGGCCTTAATGGCAGTGGAACCTTTTGTCTTCCATGTGGATCAGGTTTCTCTTAAAACTAATCCCTCTTTTATGCCTAAAGTGGTTTGTAGCCTGACTCTCTTAACCAGTCTGTCCACCTGCCTACCTTCTTTTCTAATTCTCAGAGTAAAGGAGAAAGGTTAGCATATTCCCTGGATGTACATAGACAGCTTAGATTTTACCAGGACAGGACTAAACCTTTTCGAAAGTCAGGTCAGTTGGTCAGTTTTGCTCTTGGAGCTCAGGGCAAAGCTATTTCAAAGCAGACCATTTCTAAGTGGATTGCTCATTATATTCACTTCTGTTACAGCATGGTAAGGTTCCTCCACAAAGTATTAGGACCAATTTTACTATGGCAGCTTCTACCTCAGCAGCTTTATTAAGAGGTGTACCTATTGGGGACATCCTGGAAGCTGTTACCTGGACTTCTGTCCACACCTTCACTAAACAGTACAATTTACCCTTGTTTTCCAAGTGCATGGATGGTTTTGCCACTGCAGTGTTGCAGGGCATCCTTACCAACTGTTAAACAGTGAGCATTCCTCCTCCCTTTTGTTTGTTTCCTGGGCTTTGGTAATCACCCATTTTGTAAGGACTGCAACAGTGAAACACTGTGAACATAGTACAGTTGTGTACACTTACCATAAATGTAGATGTTGGAGTGTATTCACTGTTGCAGTCCTGGTTCCCCCCTTTTTTCCTAGGGCACAGACTGGATTTTTATTTTCCTGGTCTAACCTTTTTGGGGGGGCTCCTGACAGTTAAGGCAAGAAAAACTGAGGAAATGGCATCTGCTGGCTTCCTTTGTACCTGACGTCAGGCTTAAACTGAAGGCAGCCGATGGCATATATACCAAGGGCTTTGGTATTCTGGCCGACTGAAGGCTACTGGGAGCTGGATAACCCATTTTGTAAGGACTGCAACAGTGAATACACTCCATTTGTGGTAAGTGTACACAACTGTACTTTCTGTATTTATACTCTTGGTTGAGCCTTCAACCATTGCCAGATGACAAAAGCAAAATTGTTGGATGCACCTCTAGATAAATCTGCTCTTTTTGGTTTTGCGGCTGTAGACTTGAGTCTTTGGAAGAGAAGGGAAGGGTCTTCAAGAAATGAAGCATTTTTTTTCTCCTGTTACAAAATTCCACAAGACTTTTCCTTCTGAGGCATCCATTGTTAGAAGACAGCACCGCCCGATTTCCTCCTCTGCTTCATCTAGACCTAAAAAGACTGATAAGGAGACGTCCACAGTCTGAGTACTAGTTTTACCCCTTCCTCCCAGCAGTCCTTTCCAGCCAGGCTATTTACTCTACCAGCCTCTTCTAAGTCTTATCCCTCTATCTTTTTGACTATCTCTCTTGTGCTTGGGCAAGGATCCCTCAGGATTCTTGGATTCTTTCCATTATCCAACTAAGGTATTTCATGACTTAAAAAATCTTCCTTTTTTCATGGTGGATTTCACAGCCCCTTACAAACCAATTGAATTTGTTTCCACAGGTTCTAAGAGTAATTTTCTCAAGGCACAATTCAACAGGTGCCAATGGACCAGAGAGGCAAAGGTTTTTCCTTAATGTTTTTGTTCCCAGAAAAGATGGTCCTTTGAGAACAATTCTAGACCTTTCCCACTTTAACATATTCCTAGAGTAACTTTTCACATACTGTCTTTACAGACTGTTTTCCCTTGACACCCCCCCCCCCCCCCAGTCTTGCGTGGCTTCTGTAGACATCAAAGATGCTTGCTTTCACATCTCCATCCATCCTCTCTACAGGACATTTTTACGTTCTCTGTGGCTTCTTTGCATTTGCAGTTTTCTGCCTTTTCTTTTGAAACCCAAGGGTATTCACAAAGTGCTTGGCCATGTGATTGCCTTCCTCAGGATCAAGGGTGTTCAGGTATATCCATACCTGCACTGTCTTCTGTTTCTGGCACCTCTATCAGAGCAGTTGATCCAAAATCTGCAGTTTGCAATCTCTTTCCTACAAAGTCTGGGGTTCGCCATACATTAAAAATCAAATCTTCCCTGTCACAAGACTGCATCTTTCTAATGTTCAGAGCAGACATTATGATGGGTTTTCTTCCAACGGAAAAGATTCTGTGTCTCACTTCCTTCTTCAAACACCTTTTGCCTCTCTCCCCCATTACAGCCAGGGAGTTTGAGACTTCTAGATTTCATGGCATCCACAATACCCATGCTGCCTCTTGCAGAATTCCACATGAGGAAATTTCAGTGGTACCTAAAATCAGTTTGGATGCAGCATGCTCACCGTCAAGTTTAGATCTTTCTTCTCCCATGCCTGAAATCAAAGTTGCTTTGCTGGATTCAATTTACCCTGAATCCAGGACCCCCCCCCCCCAAAAAAAAAAGTTTTTTGAGTTCTCTAATGACATGGGCAAATTTACATTCAGATAAAAGTAATCAAATTATATTAACATAAACATTATACTTCACATATATTGATATATATCATATTATCTAAGCAACATTACAAACATTCAATTCCTGCCTTTTTTTAAAGAAGAAGCATCTTTATTAAACCACTTACTACATAGGCAGTCATATATTTATATAAATTAAAAAAAATTACTCTCCTAGTTGCAAGCATTTTACATCACTTATCTTTCTCACTCAAACGTTACATGGCTCATTTTAGTCCTGCTGCCCTTTTAAACCTCATTCCACCCTTGTATGTGTTCCCACAATTCCCATTTTTTTCTTATGCAGTTTGCTCCTATCCTTTTTCTAAAGAACTTAATTCAAGTTGTTTTCTCTCTGCTATATTCAGTGCTTCCAGTATAGTTGGTTTAGATTTTGATTTCCATTTTCTAGCAATTGTTTTTTAGATAGCCATTATTAGACGCAGCAAGGCCTTAACATGTCTATGCCGATTCTGTATCATAAACAGAAAAATCATCTCCCTCATCAGACCAATTTGCCCACCCAGCATCTCCAACAGTGCATCCTAAGTCTGCCAACTCACTGTACACACACAGAAAATGTGTTCCCAATTACCTTTTTCTTCCCTTCACACCTCCAACATTTGCTACCTGCCTGAGGAAAAATTCTCTGGAGTCTACTTGGGGTATAAAAATATCGGGTCTATATTAGAAAACCAAAAAGACTTTAGCACGAACGCTAACATGAGTGAAAATGCCAGGAATCGAAACTGATTGTGGGGTCGTGTTACAGTGAGTAGTGTGGCATATTTGCCCTTTCCTCACTGTAGTGCGACCTCGGAGTTAGAATATATAGGTAGCGGAGGATGTGGAGGCACAGCTCCCCACAATAGCAAGTTCGATTTACTGGCATTTTCGCTCATGTGAGCGTTCGCACTAAAGTCTTTTTGGTTTTCTAATATGGAGCCAAAATATCTATAAACATTTCCAGGCAAAAATCCTAAATCATCTAGATTTTGTTGCATATTGGGAGACGCATACATCCTCCCATTGTTTTTGTGAATTGCTTATCCAGTCCTTCTAATCCTTTCTAACCTCCTCTGATTGCTTCTTACAATTATCATGCAATATTTTATATGCTCTATTAATTATTCCTTTCTTAATGGCATATTCTGTCCTAGATTCTAGTAAAAACTACCAGTGCTGGTTTTCTGTTTAGGACCCCATTTTTGTTTGCCTGTACTCTACCTTCCCTGTTAGGGATTGATACCCATCTCTAACTTGCAGTTCAAATAAATTCTTGACTTGTTCCCATTCTGTCATCTTTCCCTCTCTAGTTAGTTACTCCCAATACCTTGGTTCCTTTGCCAGTTTTCTTCAGTAAATTCCAGCTCCCTCTTGCTTATTGTCTGTATCCCTAATTAGTCATCCATATCAGCAGAATCTCCTTTCTCCATTCGTGTGTTGGTTTATTTCTTAGAATACTTCGTGCTACTTTATGGATATAATATTCTGTGTGATTATTTTCCTTAATGGCCTGCATCCAAACTTCCAATCCTTGTTTATTGAGCTTTCCCCCATTTCATCATCATCCCTTTACATTTTGAATTATAGAGCTGATGTTAATCTTCATTCATTCTTGATGTATGGGTCTCTGTTCTACCCTCTGAACCGACTCTGCCGATGTAGCAAACTTGCGCCAACCAAAAACTTTCAAGCTAAGATTACCCATAGTGCCCTTCTTGTAATCCCCATCCTATCTTGTTTGCTCCATAGAGTTTGAATATGTCAAGCCACCTCTCAAGTTGAGTTTCTTTTTTTTCTCTATTGGCCTTTTGCCTTTATAATCACTTAACTCCTTTACTCTTAGTAGTTTACACTTTCTGATAATTTATTTCTTGTGGTAGTAAAAATTTCCTGTACTTTTTACCTTTCTGGTATTAGTACCACCATTGATGCAGCCCCTCCCTTTCCGTTACCTTTGGTAATTTATATATACCGTCGTTAGTATTCCTTTCTTGTTTCTATTACCAACTTGGGTATTTCTCTCCTTTACCATTGTTGGTAATTTAACAAAAAGGGATCCTTTCTGTGTCCTGTTTTAACAGTATATCTTTGCTACTGTTGAATTGCTGTTTTTTTCATTGCTGTTGGTATTGTTTGGATATTAGTATAATGAGGGACAAAAAGAGCTCTAGTGGTTTCAAACAGTGTGATGAAAGTGGCAGGAAGATGCCAAACTCTGGCTATCTTTCCTGTGTCTATTGCCGGGGGGTACCACATTTAAAAGTTCAACCCCCCATGCGAGCTCTGTAAGGGCTTTAGTTGCCTGTACCTTAGCTGAACGCATGAATAAACTAATTCTGAAGGGTCTTTTTAAAACCCCTTTCTTGGTGGCTTTATCTGAGATTGAGGTCTCAGCCCCTCTTAGTCTGAGGAGCCAGTCAGTACCATTGTCTTATCTTTCTCAGGAATCTAAAACCACTAAGGCCTGGGTTCATGTGGAACCGAAACCAAAAATTGTTTAACTTCCAATGGCTGTGTCAGCACTGGAGTCTAAAACTCTATCCAGGGTGCTGTCCTTTACCTCTGAACCTACAATGACTACTCCCATGGTACTGATCTCTTCAGTCACCCCCCCCCCCCCATCACAACCTTTGAGTATGGTGCTGAAGGTTGGGATACTAGCTAGGACCAGATATTAAGTCAGCTGATGCCTTTGTTGGACATCAGCTAAGTCCTTTCCTTGATCGGCCCAAATCTCCATCGAAGATGTTAACCCATACACTAGGAGCCTTTCGGAGCTCAATGTAATGAGACTTCTGGATCAGCTCCTAGCGGCCAGAGGCATCCCAACTCCATCTAAAACCTCCCTCCCATGCACAGCCGAGGGCTTTTTTCCACAAACTCCAACATATATTCCTCCTTCAACCTCCCCACAGGTTTTGGAGCCCTCAAATGCAAATTCCTAACTTGGTGCCAGTTCGGTTCCACTGGAGGATCTTACCATGGTTCTGGAGCCTACTCTGTGGTCCATGGCTCAATTAGAGCTGACCCACCCTCAAGACCATGAGTGGTCTGGCACCATGACCCCTAGTATGACACTGATTTTTTTCTATGGCATAGTCTACAGTTCCGGTGGCTCTGGCAGCTCAGAGTCCTCTAGTGGATCCTTCCTTGGAGGCAGGCTTATCGGAGCAGGGTGCGACCCTGGTTCTGAGGTTGACTGTTCCGGGTTCCCATCCCTCTTTGGGCAGATTTGCCTTGTAGGTTATGGAAACGGGGACTCACCTCAGCAGGTTCACATCTGGCCCCTTTGGCACTGGAATGCCACTTAAAACATGCCTTCTGTTTCACAGCTAACAGTCCACCACACTTGGGCATCAGGCATGGGAGCAGCAAGATGCCCTATCGCAAGGCACCCTCTTAATAGTTTTCTTCAGATGCCCCCCATAAGAGCCACCCCATAAGAGGTCATGCAGGAGGAAGCACGTTGACTCCTCTGAAGATTTTCTCACTGAAGATATGGATTACAATGAAGGGGAAGGGTCCCCACAGTCTCCCCCTGAGGATCTTTCCTTTGGAGACTGACTGGAGATGCTGAAACAGAGGATTGACTGGAAGCCCACCAACCCTTCTGAGGAATCTGTGTTGTTGCAGACTTTGTGCTCAACCTTCTACTTCCTGGGTGACCTCTGCCTATAGATGAGTTAGTAAAGCTCATCGTGCAGCGTGCGTGGGAGACTTCTGACACCATTGAGCCAATCCTCCAGAGACCGGAGAAACTGCTCTCCAGGAACTGCTCTCCAGAGCATCACCCACAGTAGTCCAAAGGCTTGGCAGTAGACACTACGATGGTGGCAGCCACAATGGAAGCTGAGGCAAGTTCTGTCCATCCTCCAAACAGGGAGTCTTGGATGATGGTCAGATTAGGGAAGCAGGTTTGCCTCAACCTTTGCCATTTGGTCATTGAACTTCTTGGCATATTTTACCCGTTTCCAGAGAGACCTGATCACAGAACTGTCGAACTTTGGCAGGAGCGGTATCTGATTAGGTATGTGAAAAAGTTTCCTCAGTTTGTTACCTTGAATCCATATCCAACTCATCCATGCGGTTGATTTTCCCAAACAACCAAAGGGTCGGCCAGAGCAGTGGGTGCAGGTGTTGTCATGAGATGTCACGCCAGGATGTGCTTGTGCGACTTTGTGGACCCTTTCAAGTTTTCCTTCGTCAACGCTCCAATTGACGCCTCCTCTCTTTTTGGTCTAAAGTTTGAAGAGACAGTAGCCAGGTGTGAAAAGGACGGCAAGACCCTATCTGCTATGGGCATACATTTTTCCACTCCACAAAGTTCCTACTCTAGGAATCACGTAAGTAGAAAGACGTGGTTCAGGAAATCCCAAGTGCCTTTCCATGATGCACGTGCAGAGTCCCCCCCCCCCCACACACAGGGCAAAGGAGGGAACACAGGGAGACGCACACACGCGCACACACACACACACACGTGCCTACCTCTGTGGCAGAAGCTCCATAACCAGGGGTCCAGAGATTATTTTCCCGGGCAGTCCTACCAGCGCTCCTGAAGAACTGCCTGATTGCTTGTCTCTGGAGGCAGTTGGGGGACAATTTTCTCTGCACCACTTAGCCTGGCATTCCATAACTACAGATTTCTGGGTGTAGACTATAATCAGAGGATCTTTACCCAAAGCTGCAAAGTAGAATCCTTGACATTCCACCCAGTCAGAGGGACGTGGCAGCACAATAAGTCTGAAAGCGTCTCCAAAAAAAGTCATCCATTTAGTCCCACCAGACCAGATAGAATCCAGATTTTACTCTAGGTTCTTTTTAGTGCTAAAACAGACGGGACTGGACACCAATTTTGTATCTCAGCATCCTAAAGTTTAAAACAAACCAAATTCCAGATGGTCATGGTTCAGTCTATCCTGCCCATTTCTGGAGAAAGATGACTGAATGTGCTAGATAGATCTCCAGGATGCATATTACCATATAGAAATGAACAAACACTCCATGAAATATTTCCATTTCCAGCTGGGAGACTATCACTACCAATTTTGAGCACTACCCTTTGGTTTCTCCACAGCCCCCAGAGTGTTCACCAAATGTATGGCAGTGGTAACAGCTCACCTGAGACTGCAGGGATTGAGCATTTCCATATCTAGTCAATTGGCACCTTACCACCCTCACCAAGCATCTACTGCTTCACAACTTGCACTATATTCTACACCTAGCAAGCTTCTTGGGGATCTCTCTAAACAGAAGTCAAAACTAGTACCTGCTCAAAGCCTAGAATTCCTAGGAGCAACATTCGACAAGATCTTTGCCTAGTCACCCTCTTGCTTCAAAGGCTTCAGAGGCCAAGATCTCGGCTCTGAATGATACTCTCTCAGGACCAAGTTCCAGTTAATTTAGTCCAACTGCTAGGATCAATGGCAGCAATGATTACTGTAGTTCCTCTAGCAAGACTACACATGAGATTGCTACAGTAGTCCCTGTTGACACGTGCATCCTATGTGTCATCCGATCTGGATGATGAACAACTGCAAGCTGGATTTCTATTGGTGGATGAAAAGCCAGAAATGGAGTTATGGAGTCATCCCCAAGGCTGCAGTGAGCACAGATGCATCCCTGATGGGGTGGGGGCATTTTCATGGAAAGACAGTCCAAAGCACTTTGCCCCCTGTGAAGGCCAATTTGCATATCAGTGTCTTAGAACTGAGGGCAGTGCTTCTGGTGTTACAAGCATTCCACTCTGCCCTCCCATTTGGGACAATTGCTATCTAGTCGGACAATGTCAGTCATCTGGTACATCAGCAAACGAGGGGCAACTAGATCCTACCCATTGTCGGGAGGCCATGAGAATTTGGCAGTGGGCAATGGCCTCAATCTGCTTTCTAGAAGCAGTGCACATTCCCTGGAATTCAAATGTGATTATGGACGAACTGGGCAGATGTATACTCCTGCTTCACTAGTGGTCTCAGTCCAGTGGAAGCAGCAGAGATCTTCGTCGCAGGAGCTAGCCTTGCTGTGATCTGTTCTCATCCCCCACCAACCACAAATGCAGCAGCTACTATGCCCTGATCCTCCCTCAGGGAGAGTTCCCTAAGGGATGCTGTAGTACACGAGTGGCTCCTGGGACAACTGTATGCCTTGCCTCTGATATCACAGTTTCTAAAGAAGGCTCTTCGGTTGAGAAGCAAAGTAATCCTCATTGCACCATATTAGCCCTGGTAAGTCTGGTTCCATTTCCTTTGGCCTCGCCTGGTTCACCGCTCATGGATTCTGGATACAACTTCAGGACTTTTGTCACACCCACAGGGGTTGATCCATCCAAACCTATCGATCCTCAAGCTGTCAACTTTTACTCCTATTCCAGTAATTGCCAGGCAAAATAACCTTTCTTCCCCTGTTTGAAAAATCCTTGTTTCCCATAAATCTACCAGGAAGATTTATCATAGTAAATGGAACAGATTTGTGTATTTTTCTCGTGAAAAAGGAACAGATACCTCCTCTGCTCTGATCATTTCAGTTTTAGAGTATCAACCCTACTCCATTCAGGAGCCTCAGCTTCTACGATCTGAGTCCAGTTAGCAGTTATTTCAGATTTTCACAATGGTTTCCAGGATTCCTCTGTGGTATCTTTAAGCCTCTGTAAAATCTTCTTGAAAGGTATTTTACATATAAGACTGCCTTTCAAAGAGCCCATTGAACCTTGGAATCTCACGCTGGTCCTACAGTCTTTGACTTGGCATCCCTTTGAGCCTGCAGCCAAATGTGACATAAAATTCTTGTCTTGGAAATCTTTGTTCTTGGTAGCCATTACCTCAGCAAGAAGAATATCAGAATTACAGCCATTGTGCATGAAGTGCCCTTGTATCATTTTCCACAACGAGCAGGTATCACTTTGGACTTAACCCATCCTTTCTACCCAAGGTTGTTTGAGTTGAACATTAACCAATCCATTGACTTGCTAGTTTTCTTCCCTAATTTCTCAAATAAAGAACATTGTTTGCATTTATTGGATGTACATAGACAATTACACTTCTATTTGGATAGGACTAAATCTTTCCGAAAATCTGACCAATTATTCCCGTCCTTCTCCCAACCCAAGTTGGGAAGATCAATTTCTAAAGTCACCTTGGTAAAGTAGCTGAGAGTGCATCTCCTTTGTCTATCAACAGAACCAAAGAGTTTAACTACAAAAATAAAGGCACATTCAACCAGATCAGTTGCTACTTCAGTAGCTTTTCATTCTAGAGCGTATATGAATGACATTTGTGCAGCAGCCACTTGGGCTTCTCTTACCTTTATCACTCATTACAAATTGGATTTGGTCTCCAAGGGGAGAGCATCCTTTGCCTCAATGGTGCCCAGGAATGTCCTTCCATAGGGCTTCCCAGGACATAATGTAGGTAGTAACTCTGTCCCATCTGTCATGAATGAAGATTAGCAACATCAAATAAAGATGTCTTATCTGTGTTTATCTTCATTCTTGATATCCCATGCTCCTACCCCTTCTAAAAGACTCCTGGAGGTTTGGATTTGGTCATGGTTACATGACAAGGCATTTGATCAGATAAAGCATCCACTTTCTTTTCGTTTTGGGTAAACTTGATCTGAGAAGAGGGACAATATGGGTAACCTTAACCTCGAGAGTTTTTTGCTGGTGCGAGCATGCTATATTAGCCAAGTCATTTCCAAGGACGGAACAGAGATCCATCCATCATGAATGAATGAAGATCAACAACACAGATGGAATTTTATGGTAAGAACATAACTTTTTCTGCTTGTGCCATGTATAGGAGTCTTAACTGAGTAGGTCTGAAGTGTAACCCCTTCAAATAGAGTAATCCCAGTCTGTCCTGCTGTGCTGGAAGAATTTATCCCACTTGACTCTTGCCATTTTCCCCTCCCAGATAGTCATTCAGCTCTTAATTGCTATCCCCAACTTCTCCTGTGGTTAATAAAAATGTCTGGCCTGTGTATAAGACTTAAAGGGACTAAAATCATTTTAACTGCTTGTATTTTACTCTCCATATAACAAACCTTCAATTTTCTCAGTTTTTGTATTATCTTTTGTTTAGTCTCTTCCCGCATATCCTAAGCTACCACACAAATAATTTCTAATCCAAGTATTTCAGTTTATCATGTGTGTATAAATATGGATGTTCCTGAACCAGTTTGTGTGTATACATAATTTACCACTATTGCTCTTGTTTTAGCTTCATTAATTTTGTATCCTGAAAAGATTTGAAACCGTCTCAAAATGTCCCGCAGTGTAATGTCTTATTGACGCATGATCTTAAATAGTGAGCATCTGTCAAGTATAAAACATCTGCAAGTAAAGCCAGCTTTTCATCCTTGAATTTCAGTCTTTTATTTTCTTTGCCAGTTGTTCCAAATATAGTGGAAATAAAGGGTAAAGAGATTACTCCTGCCTGGTTCCTCTGCTCAAGGCAAAATTATCAGAGAGGACTTCGTCATTTTTTGGGAAATGCAAATGCTTCCATTGCCCTTCGTTATAAAGTCTCAGCTTACTCTGTTAAATGCATTCTACAGATAGGTGAGAAAGTGGCAATGTCTCATTTTTATTTCATAACCTAGTGGTTTTCTTTTGGCTGCTATTGGCACATTATCTGCCGCGGTGGTGTAGCGGTTAGCATTGTCGCCTCACAGCAAGAGGTTCTCCCGTTTGATTCTCAGCTGGAGTGCCTTCTATGTGGTGTATGCATGTCCTCCCCGCAGTCGAGTGACGTTAGACATGCAGGTAGGTGTAAGCGTGAATGGGCGAGCCTTCTTTGAAGGTTGGGCATCGGGCTGGCAAGTCGGCACCAGAAAAATCCACTGCCAATCTTGAGTGGACTGGAGTTCCGTTGTGGCGACCCCTAACCGGAAAAGCCGAAAGTCTTTATTGGCACATGATCTGAAGTAAAAAAACAAAACCAAGGAAAGAATATCCGGGCACCAAACATCTAATTTATTTCCAGGTGATTAAGGCAGGCAAAAGCGCTTAATCTGGAAATAAACTGGATGTTTGGTGCCTGGATATTCTTTCCTTAGTTTTGTTTTTTAGTTTTTTGGTTCTTGGTTTTTGTGACATGATCTGAAATAGTTATTGAGACTATCAAGACCTTCAACTAAATGCATGTTTCTTTGAAACGTAAATTCTCTCTAGCCTAGCCCAGTTTTTATCTCTTTGGGAATAAGTAGTCACTCTGAACTATTACTGAATTCACATCTTTCATGACAAATATTTTCATAAATGTTTTGAAAACTCTACTCTCCTTTGTTTTATTTTCCCTTCTGGCACCCCAGACACATCTTCACTGCTGGAAATCAAATTCCAGCCTTCATCAAGTAAAATCCCTTGCTAAAAAAATGTTTTTTTTTCCTCTCCCAGAATTTTCTTAAGCTCCATTATAGCAGTTTTAAGTGGATGTAACTGCATGTCAGTGTAATCCTCCTCCCTTGCCAGTAGCTCCTAACCACTACAAATCTGCCATTATTTTTTATCTCATCACTACTGGAGCTCTTCTTGCAATTAATGTAAGTACTCTTTTAATTTGTTCCAGGTATTCTGGTCAATAACCGTCCTGAAAGCTTTTCTTTATCAAATTCACATGTTCATTTCCCTGTCTCCTGTAACATAGCTATTTGCACTGTACAATTTTTAATGTAGTTCAGTATTTTGTATTTATCTGTGAGGTCATTTACATTTAAAGATGTTAAAGCATCATTGTATTAAAGTAGTTCCCATGTTTTATATATTGCACCTTTTTTGTTAAATGTCTACTTCCAGCTGTTACATGTATTCACTGTTTGGCAAGTTGAACTTTTTTATACAGTTTTGTCATATCCATTTGAGCCTGTGTCACTTATTATAATAATTTTTGTTTGTTGAAAACCCTCAAACAAAAAAAGTACCCCCCTAAAACATATTGACAATACTAGCACACAAAACTATGTACACCTTTAAATATTGAAGTTTTGCCCTCCTAATAGGAACAAACATCCCAAACTGACAGCCACACTCCTAGACTGGAGTTAACCGAAAAAGAAAGGTTATCCGTGCTAAGAAGCTAGGTGTAGCCTGTGCTTCTAAGTGGTGGTTGGGTTTGTCTTATCTTTATAGCTCTCCCAGATGGGAAAACTCCTGAATGTTTTCAGAGAACATTAGCTACCTTGGGAAAGCCTCTGAATACTTTCTCTCCTGTTTTTTTTCTCCTCAGCCAGTCACTCTCCACCAGACTGTAGCCAGTTTCTCTATCAGATTGTCTTCATGGAGACATGAGAACCATAATACTTAAACATAACTGAAAACAAGTTATAGCATGTAAAGAAAACCACATCACAAAATTGGTACTAGTTAAGGAAAATAAAAATATTTACTTAGCATTCTCCTTTCTCTTCCCCTCCTCAGAGCACTTTTCCAAACATTGACATGAAGTAGGACACATGCTTTATTGCCCTCTACAAGACCAACAAATTCTGAAAGTGCAGTATTTACAAGTTTTCTTGTTCTGTCATATTTCACAAATATTATTGTATTGTGATCCCATATTACGTTACTGGTTTTGTTACTGTTCATTTCCGAAATCCTGTATCGGCTTCATTTCTGAAGTACTTTTGATTCATTGTCAACTCTTGTGCTCCCATCACTACAGCATTTTTTGTTGAAAATTTTGAAAGTGTTTCACAGGCAGAAATCCCCCTGTGGTCTTAAGTACCAGAAGAAGAAGCAGAATATCCTGTTTCACAGCATACTTTTTGTTGGACAAACTTTGGTATTTCCTCCTCAGCATGTACTTGATCAAAAAATTATTTTTGTTCCTCCAGGGAAGAATAGCTTGAAGACAGCTGAGTTCAGTAGTTTGCATCTTTCACCGGTGTCATATACTACGTTCTCTGAATAGTGGAATAAATTTGCTCTGCTGTCTGGTGTACAATGAGTAGTCCATTCTGTCTCCCACTTTTTAGTACTTTGTCCTTCTGCCACAGTGTTGTCAGAATAGGTTGTTTGGTTATAGCCAGGTGTCATAGGAAAAGTAAACTTTAAAAATGATCAATACACGGTAGGTTCAGGTTAAGGCACTTTAATCTTGCAGCAAGGAGACAAAAACGTGGTAATACAGAGTTTGTCTAACTAGAATCAGGAAGTGCAGATATTTTTATATATTTTCTAATAAGACATTGCCTACCAAGCTGATGTAACAGATCACAAGTTTTAACATCATCATTACATAGCAGCTGTTTGTCCATGATTTTCTGCTTGCACTATTAATTTTATGAAAAACTTCCTAAGAAAAACAACGTGGCCTTGGTGACCACCGGTTAGATACAGCTTCCCACTATGGTATGTTACCATTCAAGGTACTATAGCTAATTTAAGCACAAAGCAAGTACAGATTCTTCAGGCAGTTATGTATCTCTTCTTTTCCGCAGCTGTGTATGTTCTCATAACACGAACAGAGCTGATTGTTCATATTCAATCATAAGAAAAAAAACAGTATTCTGTTCATACACTATTCATACATTTTCCTGACCTAGCAGATAATCACCTGTTTCTCCGTACATTTCCAAAAGGCATAAACATGAATTTTGCTGTGCTAGCAAATACTAGGTCAGGGTGCATCTTGCAGTTTCAGAAAGCATACTGTGGTTTGAAAAATCATCTTATAATTTCATACAGAATTAAGCTGTACATAAAATAGAATGAAAATGTGTTAACCCTTTTAGCTTCTAATAAGCATTAGACATATATAAAAATGAATATTTTTCTGACATTTCCCCCCTGTTAATACTTTTTATTCTATTTTCAAAAGCATAAACAGTTTACTTCTTCTCCTAACCTCTTCCATTCCGGATTTGCAGTTAAGGGAGTCCTGTAGTTTAGACTTATGAAAGCATTTCAGTTTTTAACAACTCTTCAATTTCAGTACTTTGGTACAAAGTCTCAGAAACTGATATGTCTATAAAATCTTTGATTAACTTTTTCATGCAGGGAATACCACAACAAATGCATGCTCCTAATAAGAGTAATCCCACACAAATGGCAATCAGGATGTTCATTAGGATGGAACCCCACCCCCCAAACAAATTCTGGAAAAAGTCCGTCAGAGGGTTTGGGCCTGGTTTGGTCATGGTCGACACTTGCTGGATCACCTCAAGATGGTTGTTTATCTCGTGCTGGTTGTCAGGAATATACGAACAGCATTCTTCTTTGATTAAAGTGCACGTACCACCTCTCGCCGCTAGGGTGAAGTCAAGAGCCATGCGGTTTTGAAGCACCACAGTTCTCATAGCATTTAGTTCATCAGTCACTAATTCGAGAGCAGAAAAAGTTGCATTGCTCATAACTTTGAGAAGTTTGGACAGTTTTCTCAGCTCCCAAATCGATTTCACTGCGCCATATGCAGGGGCTATGCCTGCCCATGATATAATAGTGTCACTCAAGTCCATATGTGTCAGTTTATCTTTGTTTTTCACGGAGTTATGGTTTCTCCACCCTGCTTCGATTTGTCCCACTGGATTCTCGGGTCTCTTGATTGGACTTCTAGGTTTACTGCTGACCTCTCTGACGTTTCGAATTTTTCCCTGAGGCAAAGCTGCAGTGTGTCGTATGGCCGGAACCAGGTAACCCAAAAAAAAACTGCCGGACAAATTCTCAGGTAGCCATTTGCATGCCTTTTTCCCCCAAACAAAATAACAGTTCTCTACTTTAGTATTGATATATGCTCACCCTGCATGAAACATTTACTTGTCAATAATAGAAAGTTTCTTAAAAAGAATAGGATTATGTTGTATTTCACTAACAGTCTTTTTCATTCTTTCAAGATACGAGTCATAGTTTGCATCACAGATAGTTTCTGCCTTATTGGCCTTAATATAACATTTATAAGAAACTGTCACATTGCAATTGCTCCAACCCACCTGAATAGTGTCATTTTATAAAAACATACAATTCCTTTTTGTGGAACAGGTAGGTACAGTGCTATTTTGTCTTGTGATTTCACGGGTGTAGTATCAAAAATCAAGTTTTCCCAGGTCTCATTGACCCCTAGGGGGACAGCCGTCAATAATCCCCCGTATGCTGTTGGTATAGCTGTGCAAATCCAGCAGTTCGAAACATTAAAAGTCTCAGCATACATATTTAATTGTTTGGTAAGTGTTAAAGTTAAAGTTTGGATGCCAGTCTGAGTAATGCATCACGTTTATTCAGTTCAACTCATGTGGCTGGAAAAAGTAAAGGCCACAGCAAAAAGATCATTGTTATCAGTATAGCTAACAGGATGATCATGCAATTTTTCTGAGGTTGTTCTGCATCCCTGTTTACTCTATACCTGGTCATTTTGTTCTCGTGGTATAACAGTAACAAGGTTTTTGTCCAGTTCAAAGTTCTTAACCAATTTACAGTGTGTCAGATGAATCCAGGACGCTCGCTCTGCGATCTTGACTGCAGTGGGTGTTGACAGTAGCACTTGGTACGGTCCTTCCCACTTCGGAGAACTCCAATTCTTTTTCTTCACGACCTTCACCCAGACCCACGTGCCTGGGACTACTTCTGCTTCCGATGGTCTGGCTTGTTCTTTATCTGAAACAGAATTTAACTGCAGATGTTTGTTATTCAAAAATCGCCTCATATACTCTGCAAGTGAACTGTCAGCCTCCTGGTCTGCAGGCATGAGAGGTTTCCACGGAGGTGTATAATATGCCCTCCCAATCAGAATTTCAAAAGGAGTCAACACTTTTACATTTGGAACAGTTCTCATACTCAACAGTGCCAGAGGCAGACAGTGCACCCAGTTCTTTTGTGTCTCACTAATTTCCTAAGCTTATTTTTCAGAACTCCATTATGCCTCTCTACTAATCCTGCAGATTGGGGGTGGTATGCACAATGGTTTTTCAGAGAAATCCAGAAATAACGGCTCAATTGTTGTATAGTTTGATTTACAAGGTGTGTGCCATTGTCACTATACATCTTTTCCGGTATGCCAAATCTGGGAATAATTTCTTTAATGAGGACTTTTGCAACAGTAGCTGCATCTGGATATTTAGTCGGAAAAGCTTCCACCCATTTGGAGAACATATCTATAATGACAAGACGGTACTTTTTATTTTCCCATTTGTTTAGCTCTATAAAATCCATACAGATAGTATGGAACGGGTACGGTGGTGTAGGGAAGCTCCCTTGCTTAGGCTTCAGTGCCCCCTGTGCATGATGCTTGTTACAAACATGGCATGCTGCACAAAAATTTTTGTGTAGTTTGTAAATCCATACGTTGTAAACCCTCGATTCACTAACTGTACCATCCCCCCTGTTGAGACATGGCACTGCCCATGGCTCAACAAAGCTGCATATCTAAACAAGTTAGATGGTAAAATTGTTTTTCTTTCTTTGGAGATGTACAGCCCTTTCTCAAGAATTGCTCTTCGTTTTATCCATTTTTGTTTTTCTACATTTGTAGTAAGTGTCTGCATTGTTTTTAACATTTCTAAATCTAAAATCTCAGATGGTTGTAATTCCTCACTCAAAAGAAATACTTCTGAAGCTGCTTGCTTTGCAGCTGTATCAGCTCTCGCATTACCTTTTGAAATCCTATCTTGTTTGGTATGAGCTATGCATTTACAAATGGCTACTTTCTGAGGTAACTGAATAGAGTCTAACAAATCTAAAATAAATTGCGTATGATTAATTGGTTTACCAGTAGATATCATTCCTCTATTTTTCCATTGCTGCGCAAAAGCATGTACAGTAGAAAAAGCGTACTGGCTGTCAGTAAAAATGTTCACACGTTTATCTTTTGCCAAGGTACATGCCCTTGATAAAGCAGTCAATTCTGCTGCTTGTGCAGATAAGATGTGTGGTAAAGACTTTGCTTCTAAAATCTCAGTATCAGAAACTACTGTATACCCCACTAGATTCTGTCCTGTAGGACCCCTCCTACACAAGCCGTCCACATAGTATGTCACCTCGGCATTATCCAAGGGAACATCCGTGAGATCTTTTCTAGGCAGTGTCTTTTGCTCATTCTCCTGCAGGCAGCAGTGTGGTTTGCCATCTGCAGGGGTTGGGAGCAAGGGTGACAGATTCAAAGTTGTGCATCGTTCAATTGTCATATGAGGTTGGCTCAACAGTATAGTCATACAGGAAAGATGTCTAGCAGGAGAAAAATATGCTACTTTTTCTTGTAGTAAAATAATAGTGACTGCATGAGGCACTCTCTCAATGTGAGAGGGTGGAATAACACTACTGAGGCTGAAGCCTGCAGTGCCATTGCAGCTGCGACTACTGCTTGTACACAGTGGGGAAAGGATTGCTCCACTGGATCTAGGTGTGATGAATAGTAAGCTATGGGGCATTTTGTCCCCATGTTGCTGTGTTAACACTGACGTCATATAACCCTGCTTACAATCTACAGTTTGGAAAAATCGTTTATGATAGTTCGGTAATCCTAAAACTAATGAGGATGCTATCAGTTTCAGTTTGCAGAAAGCTGATTCTGCTTCTGGTGTCCACTGTAATAAATGTTGTGCTGCCATAGGCTTCTTGAATATCAAGTTGGTCAGTGGAGCAGATTCCAAGGCATAGTTTGGAATCCAACTCCATCAAAAATTAGTCGTACCTAGGAAGGACATCATTTCCTTCTTGGTAGTTGGTTTGCATGCTTGTAATATTGCTGTTTTTCTGTCTTCATCTAATATCCTGCCTTCTTTGGATATTACATATCCCAGGTATTTAACCTGTTTTTTCCAAAGTTGCAGTTTGTTTTTGTTTACTTTGTGTCCTTGAGTAGCTAGAAATTGTAGTAATGCTATGGTATCTTCTCTGCATTCTTGCTGAGTGGGGGCTGCCAGCCGAATGTCGTCTACATAAAGTAAAATCTGGCTGCCTTTCGGTGGGATAAATCCCGCCAGGTTACTTGCTATTTCCTGTGCGAATATTGTTGGACTCTCACAATATCCCTGTGGTAGTCGCGTGTATGTATACCTTTTCCCCTGAAATGTAAATGCAAACCAAAGTTGGCTGTCAGGGTGTATCGGTATTGAGAAAAACGCATTGCTAATATCTACTGCAGAAAAATACTTCTGTTGAGGTTTCAAATCATTTAACAAAGTGTGTGGATCTGGCACCGTAGGTACTCTAGGTATAACTGCGTCATTTACAGCTTGTAAATCTTGGACCATACGCCATTCTCCATTTGCTTTCCTAACCGGAAATAAGGGTGTATTACATGGTGAATCGGGAGATTCTATCAATACTCCTTCCTTAAGTAGGGCTGCTATTATAGGTTTGATTCCTACTTCTGCATCCTTTCTTAAGGGATACTGTCTCTTTTGAGGTCTAAATGCTGACTTTGGCGTGATAGTGACTGGTCCTGCTGTACGAATAAGTCCTACATCTGATTTCCCTGTTGACCAGAGAGTCTCTGGTATGTCTCTTGAGGCTTTTTCCTCTTCCTCTACTAAGAATGCTACTCAGCTGTCCTCACTTGCCTTTAAGTGCACAACTGGGTATGTCTGTGTTATTCAATTCAACTTCTGCATTTGTACTCCCTGTTCTGAAAGTTCCAATTCTGTTTGTTTTTCCCACCTTGTGACTTTTTCTCCTAGGTCTGCCCACTTCACATTTTTATCTTTATTTAAACTAACATGTGGTAATCGATTAGATTTATAAAGCGCTAGGAATTCCTGGGGCAATAAACAGCTTACTACACTGTTTCCTTCTGTCTCCCAGTGCAGATTACGTAATAGTAATCTGTTAGCATGGTTTCTAAACAGTTCTTGCTCATATTCTTTATCAGATCCTGGTTTGCTACAGTAATATAGAGTGCAATGCAACAAATGCTGTTTATCCGTGTCAAGGGAGGGGGATTTACTGATGGCTACGTATATCAATTCTTCGGTTACTGCCCCTGGACCAGTCGTAACAAAGTCCTGGCTGTACAAATAAAATGTTTCACCCTCCAGTCGCACCACAAAAGTATCCATTTGTTGCTGTGCTTCCATACCCTGCATAGTTGGAACTACTGCTATGCCAAATATCTGCATAAGGTCTTTGCCCAAAAGATTTACTGGGCATTTTGCAGAAACAACAATTTTGCTTTTCTGGGTCATCCCTGAAACAGGGTCAGTTATTGCTATGTTGTGGGAGAGTGGCTCCCGATACAGCTGTCCATTAGCTGCTTTCACTAATATGTAATCAAGTGATTCTGAATTTTCTGGTAGTTTGGAAGGATGTGTCAGGGTCCGTGAAGCCCCTGAGACACAAGAATTTAACTTCCCTCCCCCTCTACCAGAAGTGTAACTTCCGGTTTTGTGTCTGCTAAGTAGAGCTCAAGGCTCAATAATGCTAAGTCTAATATTTAATTTTCTTCACCATTTGTGATTTCTTGTACTTCCTCTATTTCTTCTATCACATTATCTACTCCTTCTGTCACATTTGCATTTGTCTTTTCTTGGTTATTCCCTTCTAGTGATTCTTGACTATCATATAGTCGGTCCTCACTCTCCTTGTCTTCTGTGGTTACCTTTTTATTTTGCCAGCAATCCCTTGCTAAATGTCCCTTTTTTTCGCATTTAAAACATTCACCCTTTTTCTTTCTGTCTTCAGACTCCTCTGATCGCTTATCAGATTGTTTCCCTGGGCATTTTTCTTACCCTTCTTCCCGGTCTGTACTACAAAGACTTCTGATCCATCTTCTACTGCAAATACTTGAGTTTTCTTTTTCTTTTTGCTATTAAAATGCCTTTCGGCATGTCTTGCATATTCAAGTAATGACTGTAATCTACTTGTATGATGATCCACCGTGTGCTTTGTAATAAAGCTGCTAATGGGTGCAATACTGCCTTTCAAAAATGCATTCTTTAATTGCTGCTCATATGGGGAATCATGTGTTTGCTCTTCAGGTACCTGCATTCCACAATGGTTATTAAAACACTCTAATAATCTGGCATAATATCTATCAACAGTTTCACCTTCTTGTATGCATTGATTAATGCAAGTCCAGTCAGCCCTAGGCTTCCATTTCTCAGAGATTCGGTCTGTCAGACCTTTCATTCTGTTATCCAGTTCTGCGTTAGTATGTGGGAGTGGCCTATGTTCGGCGTCACGGGGATTCCAGTTGCCACTGATCATGTGCCAATCTGGACCTACGATTTGTCTGACTACTTTCTCTACTTCTGCATTTAAATGGTAACTTAACCTCATGCCCTGTAAGTCTTCTAAGAATTTTCTAAAATTTACTTTTGGATGGGGAATTCTCTCTGTGGCTTTCCGGATGTCTTCCGGTGTCCACTGTCTATATACTAGAAGAGCTGGATCCTGTCCTGCCTGTGGATTTGGTACTCATAGCGCGTGAATTTTTATTTATTTCATACAATTCACTATCCCCTCTTAAGTTGCATGTTCGAGACCTAGTCTCGATAGGATCTCTGACAAATGGTTTTGATTTTGCAGGGACAGCTGGATATAGCGGAGGTGGATCAGCTTGTCCACTCGCTTTATATATGGTAAGGGAAGCGGAGGGGCCGATGCTATTACCAAGTTATTGTCTTCTTTATCTAAAAACATTGCCTTTAAATTTTTATTCTTTTGTTCCCCTGCGGTTTGCTTCCTCAAGCCACCTGTGTGCCTGAGGAACTCCCAATTGACTTTGCTTTTTTACCTGACCTTTTTGCGTCTGTTTTAAGTTGTTTGACAAGTTTCATAAGTGAAGGTTTATCTAATTTGCCATCAAATTTGTATTTATTAACCCATATTGTATAGTACCCAACATTGTCGGCACGCTGTAATTGCATATATTTTGCGTCTTTGGTTAAAGGCGGACCTCGGGAACTTTTTGTGCACTTATTTCCAATGTTGTCTTAACTTAGTTAGAAATTGTTACATCACCCTTTATCACGTGGTACCACAATTTCCACTTCACAGTTTATCTAGAATAACTGCCTACCTATCCTGTTTCCCTGACCTATGACAAGACATCAATCTTTTTTTGTCCCAGATTTACATAAAATCCCCCTGACAAAAACAAATACTGTAACAAGTCCCTGATCTGAAACAAAGAAAAGGTAAAATGTTAAGTTGTCAATCTCGCCTTCATTCTTGCTTGATGGGTTCGGAGCCGATCCCTCGGCTCCGACTCGGCACTTGCTTTAGCTCGAGAACTCCTTTCACCAGCTCGAGGCAGCCCCATATCCCATGATGCAAGGCAGGAAGTACCCAGATCTCGTTTGCCGCTTCGCTTGGGAGGTCTTCTCTTTACCAGCTCCTGGTAAGTAATTCACTTTTGTGACATTTAAGCCCCTTTTTAGTTAAAAACTATTTGTTTTGATAGTTTAACTTTAAATTTAACTTTTTCTGACAGAAATCCCTGTCTCTCTTAATTTTTTTAGTCAGTTAATTCCCTATCCCATCCCCCCCCCTGTTAGGGTGTGTGTGTTGGTATTTTTACTAAATACCTTTTTGGTATTAGTTTATTTTAATTGGACTGGTGTGTGTGTGTTTTGTTAGGCACCATGTCTAAAGAGAGGGTTTCAGGTTTTAAGAAGTGTGACTCGTGCTGTCAGAAGATGTCTCTGACAGACGGTCACACTTCTTGCCTGTACTGTTTAGGCCCTCTTCACCTGCAGGACTCCTGTGCTATTTGTCACTCCTTCAGCCAGAGAGTCCTGCAGGAGAAGGAATAAGTTGATTCTCAGGGGTCTTCTTAAGCCGGAGGGCTCTCCGGCTAAGTCGGCCCCACAAAAATCAACAAAATCTGCCAAGACCCAGGCTTCTGTTTCTAAGCCTGTGGCCTCGGCCCGACTCGTATAGAGTCGAGATCGCTCGGCTGGAGCCGATTCTGGATCCACAAAGCTTCGGGCACCGATGGCTATCGGTCCCGAATCTGCTTTGACCACTGTGGTGTCGGGCATCGGTGTCGGCTCCGATCGGCTCCGACACCCATGTGGCACAGGCATCGGTGTCGGCTCCGATCGGCTCCGACACCGGTACTTTGGTGGCTGTATCGGCTCCGGCTGGAGCCGCTACATCGGCGTTCTGCCGGCTCCGAAATCGGTGCCGACAGGATCAGTAATATCGGCTCCGATGACCCATTCCAGGAAGAGGTCGAGGTCTCCTTCCTTGGAGCAGATACTTTCGGCTCCGGCCTCGCCTCTTCTATCGGAGCGGAGCCATCGGAGCCGATCTTCAAGGTCATCCAGGTTGTCAGACCATGACCTAGAGAGTGGTCAGTAGATTGCTCAAGTCACAGGTACTGGCCCAAATGCTACACAGTCCGTCTCAGCAGACGACTGTTGGTCCACACCCCGTTACAGTTCCTCCTTCAACTCTACCCCAGAGCTTGGAGTTGGAGTCTTCGGGCATGGTTACTGCTACGGCTGGAGGACGGATACCCCTTCTGTTCCTTCAGCCCCTACTCTTATCTCCTCTTCCTTAGAGGGATTCGGTGGTCGGGCTTCCATGGTCTCCTCCGAGGGGGTGAGTGGCATCGGACCCTTGTCCGAACCCGCTCTTCCCCTTGGAGCCTCGGCCTTGGTGAGCTCGGCTCCGACATCTGCCTCGAGACTTCCCTTCGGTGGCCCTGGAGTTCCTAGCTCTTCGGAGCGGGGTCTCTCGGACCTGCCTGGGAGAGGAGCATTCGAGGTGATGAAGAGTGTACTGGCCACTGGTATCAGTCAGCAGTCTCTTCCCGTAGCTCCTCCCTCTATTGTACCTGTTGACATCTCTGCCACTTCTCTTGCTACAGGACCCAGAGATCCTCCGCCTCAGGTTTCCCCATTGGGAATTTCCCCCTCTTCCGAGGATTCTCCTGATGTTTGGAGATCCTCCTAGGAAGAGGACTTGTAAGAGGAAGCATTTAGACTCCCCTGAGTCTGTCACTTCGGATACTGACTTTGATGAGTCAGAGGGATCCCCTAGATCCCCCTCTGAGGATGTCTCCTTCTCAGACATCCTAGAACTTCTGAAACAGAGGGGAAACTGGCCCACCAACAATCCCTCTGAGGATGAGTCAGTATACCTAGAGGCGTTTGGATCTCGGCCCTCCACCTCCTGGGTGTCTCCGCCTTCGACCCCTTATGCAGGTTATTGCACGAAGGCGTGGACAGCTCCTGACTCTGTAGAGCCAGTCCCTAGGAGGCCTTCTAAATTTATAACTGCCCCTAGTGACAAACAATTCCTTACCAAAGGTGTCCCCGCTGATGCCATGGTGGTGGCTGCGGCCACCAAAAAGGAACTTGCAGATCCTTCCGTGCCCGTCCATCCTCCTAATAAGGACTCTAGGACCATGGATAGGTACGGCAAGCGGATGTTTTCCTCAGCGACCTTTGCTATGCTCGCTGAATTATCTTTGTCACTTCACCAGACTCCAGAGAGATATCCTGAAGGAGCTGGGAGAAGTAGTTCAGGATCCTACAGCTGCAGGGGCCCAAGAAAAGATTGCTTCGCAGCTAGGAACCCTCAATTCCATTGCTAACTCCTCCATGCGGCTAATATCTTATGCTGCTGATGGAGGAGTAGAGCCGCAGGCACAGGTGTGGCTCTTAGACGCCAAGCCTGGATGCGGCTATGTGATTTTGCGGATCCCTTTAAGGCGTCCTTCACAAATTCTCCCTTTGATGGGTCAGCTTTGTTTGGCCCTCAGGTGAAGGAAACCTTGACCAGGTGTGAGCAGGACGGCAAGACTCTTTCTGCTGTTGGAGTCCGTTTTCCACCCCTTCTAGGCCTTATCCCAAAGGACAGAAGGGTGGGAAGATGTGGTTCCGTAAATCCCAAGGAGTCACGCGGATTCACGTGGTCAGTTTACCCCTAGAGGCAGAGGGGTAACAACAACAGACACCGCTCTAGAGGCAGAGGGGTCCAAGAATCAGGGCAACAGGGAGTCTCTTCCTGAGAAGCCTTTTCAGCATCCCTGAGGTGTTGCCCGGCTGTCCCTCCTTGGAGGCAGTCGGGGGAAGATTATCACTGTACCCAGAAGCCTGGCATTCCCTCACTCAAGACAGATGGGTACAGTCGATCATATCCAAGGGTTACATAATTCCTTTCGAGGAAAGTCCCTTCCTTCAAGTTCCCTTCCAGATGTACCACCCGGTCTAAGGGACATTGCAGAGTTAGAGATCGCAAAACTACTGCAAAAAAGAGCCATTCAGCCAGTTACAATAGACCATTCAGAGCCCGGAATCTACTCAAGGTTCTTTTTGGTCCCCAAAAAGACGGGAGACTGGAGACCAATATTGGATCTCAGCAGACTCAACAAGTCTGTCAGGAAGACAAGATTCCGAATGGTCACTCTTCAGTCAATTCTACCCTTCTTACAGAAGGACAACTGGATGTGCTCAATAGATCTTCAGGATGCGTACTATCAAAATTCACAGACGCTCCAGGAGATTTCTCCGCTTTCGGCTGGGGTCCAGTCATTTCCAGTTCAGAGCCCTGCCCTTTGGTCTCACTACAGCCCCCAGAGTGTTCACCAAATGCATGGCAGTGGTCACGGCTCACCTGAGACGTCAAGGATTCCAGGTGTTTCCGTATCTCGACGACTGGCTCCTCTCAGCCACCACCAGGCATCAGCTTATACAAGCCAGGGATTACACAATAGACCTTTGTTCTCATTTGGGCATCTCAGTCAACTACGAAAAGTCATCCTTATCGCCCTGCCAGTCTATTACCTTCATAGGCGCAAACTTAAACACTGTTCGGATGTCAGCTACTCTTACAGAACAAAGAGTTTCAGACATTCAGACTCATGTCAGGATCATTCTGGCCAGCAAGAAGGTACAGGCCAGAATGGTTCTAAAGGTGTTAGGTCTTATGGCTGCGGCCATCACTCTTCTTCCCCTGGCTCGATTTTACATGCGCCTCCTTCAGTGGATGCTGTTCACACAGTGGTCATACCAGCAACTCCCAATGCGTCACCAGATTCTGGTGACACAAACATGCAAACAACATCTTGCTTGGTGGATCACATCGTCTCAGGTTCACCAAGGCAGGTGCTTTGTACCTCCGTCTCCGATAGCCACTGTCACCATGGATGCCTCCCTGATCGGGTGGGGGGGTCATTATCAGGGCAGGATGGTTCATGGGACGTGGCAACCGTTCGAGTACCATCTGCACATAAATGTCCTGGAGATGAGAGCAGTGCTTTTAACGTTGCAAGCCCTCAACGACTTTCTTCCCGTAGGGACAATTGCAGTCCACACAGACAACATGTCTGTAGTTTGGTATATCAACAAACAGGGCGGAACCAAGTCCTACCCCTTGTGTCGAGAAGCGCTCAGACTATGGCAATGGGCGATCTCCTCTCATCGGTTTCTGGTAGCAACGCATATCCCTGGGAAAACCAACATTATAGCGGACAGATTGAGCAGAGCTATTCTCATGCCTCACGAGTGGTCTCTCAAGCAATCCATAGCGGAAGAGATTTTTCTGGAATGGGGTCGTCCATGTTGCGATCTTTTGCTACTCCCCAAAACAGCAAATGTCCAGTCTTCTTCAGCCTCTTCCCTCTATCAGGCCATACCCCCAGAGTCGCTCTGACCCAGGATTGGCCCCAGCCACTTCTTTTTGCCTTCCTCCTTTTCCTCTGATCCCTCAGGTGATCCAGAAAGCTACCGTTTTGAGAGCCAAATTGATTCTCATTGCCCCTTACTGGCCTCGACAAGTTTGGTTCCCGTTCCTCCATCATCACCTTTTGGTGCAGCCGTGGCATCTGGACCCAGTGCCAGATCTACTGATTCACCAATCCGGTCAGCTGCACCGGTCAGTCCCTTCTCTCAACCTCACAGCATGGTTGCTCCACTTCCTTCCTTAGCCAGGCTTCCTTTGATCTCTAACCCAGTTAGAGATATCATAGTAGCTTCACTAAAATCCTCTACCAGGAGGATTTACACAAGCAAATGGAAACGTTTCTCTTATTGGGCTAAGGCCCAAAATATTGATCCTTTTACTGCCCCTGTTCAGGCAGTTCTGGACTTCTTAGCAGAGATTTTCCATGCAGGCTCCTCTTCTTCCACAGTCAGAGTTCAGTTGGCTGCTATTTCTAATTTTCATGTCGGGATAGCAGATCATAATATTATGTCCCATAGGCTCTGCAGGGCCTTTTTGAAAGGAATTTTCCTACTAAAGCCTCCAATCAGGAATCCTCCTCCTCAGTGGGATTTAAATTTAGTGCTGACATCCTTGATTCTTCCGCCCTTCGAGCCAGCTGTTTCTTGTTCCCTGAAATATCTTTCTTGGAAAACTTTATTCCTTGTGGCTATTACATCTGCCAGGAGGGTGTCTGAACTTCATGCTCTTTCGGTTCGACCCCCCTATTTGATTTTTCACAAAGACAGAGTATCTTTGAGAACTAATCCATCCTTTTTACCTAAGGTCGCTTCGAAAAACAATCTGAATCAATCTATTGATCTCCCTGTATTTTTTCCTAACTATTCAGATAGAGCTGAACAAAAGCTACATTATCTTGACGTTCACCGTCAGCTTAGATATTATTTGGACAGAACAAAAAAATTTAGAAAATCTGATCAACTTTTTGTTTCCTATGCAGATAATAAAAAAGGCCTTCCTGTTTCTAAAGTGACTTTGTCCAGATGGCTTTCTTCAGTCATCACTGAAATTTATACGATCAGGGGAAAACAGCTGTGCTCAAAACCTAAAGCACATTCAACTAGGAGTTTAGCTACTTCTACAGCTTTTCAAGCTAGACTGCCTTTAGACACTATTTGTGCAGCGGCCACTTGGGCCACTCCTCACACTTTTGTTTCCCATTACAAATTGGACTTGGCCTCCAGGGACAGAGCCAGTTTTGGCTCTACAGTCCTCAAGAGTTTGTTCCATTGAGCCACCCAGGATAGAGGTGCTAGGGGCGGTCCCATCAAGCAAGAATGAAGGCGAGATTGACAACTTAACATTAAGAAGTTATGTACCTACCATAACGTTCCATGTTAGTTGTCTTCTCTGCCTTCTTTCTTGCGACCTCCCTCCTTCCCCTGGCCTGGACAGACCTTGTATAAGAAACTATAATGCTAAAGACCATTCAGACCTGGTCCTTTTTCCATTTGTAAGTTTCTTCTTCCTTTGGGAAGTATTGTTTATGCTTGGTGTTATTGCCCTTTTGTCAACAAACGAGATCTGGGTACTTCCTGCCTTGCATCATGGGATATGGGGCTGCCTCGAGCTGGTGAAAGGAGTTCTCGAGCTAAAGCAAGTGCCGAGTCGGAGCCGAGGATCGGCTCCGAACCCATCAAGCAAGAAAGAAGGCGAGAGAAGACAACTAACATGGAACGTTATGGTAGGTACATAACTTCTTATTTCTCCTTACCTGAGCCTCCGTGATTGATCGTCTCACCGGATCTGTTGACTCGTCCTCCAGTCGCAGATCAGAAACAGTGGCTGGCCTCTTTTGAACGACAATTCAGTCGGAGGTCTTTCAAAGCAGAAGAACCGATGTGGCCTCTTCCCCGTACGGTATCATGCCACCGGGCCCATCTGACCTGAGCTAGAGCAAGAGTTTTCTGGTCCAAAAGACCAATCTGTCATAAGAAAAGTAAACTTTAAAAATGATCAATACATGGTAGGTTCAGGTTAAGGCACTTTAATCTTGCAGCAAGGAGACAAAAACGTGCTAATACAGAGTTTGTCTAACTAGAATCAGGAAGTGCAGATATTTTTATACATTTTCTAATGAGACATTGCCTACCAAGCTGATGTAGCAGATCACAAGTTTTAACATCATTACATAGCAGCTGTTTGTCCATGATTTTCTGCTTTCACTATCAATTTTATAAAAAACTTCCTAAGAAAAACAACGTGGCCTTGGTGACCACCGGTTAGATACAGCTTCCCACTATGTTATGTTACCATTCAAGGTACTATAGCTAATTTGAGCACAAAGCAAGTACAGATTCTTCAAGCAGTCTCTTGTTTTATGTATCTCTTCTTTTCCGCAGCTGTGCATGTTCTCATAACACGAACAGAGCTGATAGAAAGAAAATAGTATTGTTCTATTCATATACCATTCATACATTTTCCTGACCTAGCAGATAATCACCTGCTTCTCAGTACATTTCCAAAAGGCATAAACATGAATTTTGCTATGCTAGCAAATACTAGGTCAGGGTGCATCTTGCAGTTTCAGAAAGCATACTGTGGTTTGAAAAATCATCTTATAATTTCATACAGAATTAAGCTGTACATAAAATAGAATGAAAATGTGTTAACCCTTTTAGCTTCTAATAAGCATTAGACATACATAAAAATGAATATTTTTCTGACACCAGGTTTGGAGCATACACGATGTCCCCTTTCAACTAACTGCTGTGAAAAGGTCCGGTTTACTTGTGCTTTCATCAAATTAATGTGGTCTTGTTCATTCTAGCTTCTTAGTTATAGCTGAAATCTCACGTTTTCCCTATGTGCTCTGTCGTATTGTATTATTTTTTGAAACATTTCTTCCTGAGCAGTCTCCAATTCAGTCAGTCTTAATTTTCATTGTGACCTCGGATTTTTTGCAGCTTTAGCTCATTTGAATATGTTTAAATCTTCCATTTTCCAGCCTTTTGTTTGTGCTGATACTCCATTGGTGTTTTATTTTAACCAGGTCTGTATGCAGTTGTATTTTATCTTCCTGTAGGTTATTGGAAGTCCTGTCTGAAGGTTGTATTATTTTTTGCTTAACACCTGCAAAACTTTTCCCCAGTCAGTGTTTCTTCCTATGCACTTACTAGCCAGTTACTGAAGTTTACCCATAGCCACAAGTCTACTGGCCTTCTCTGCTGAGTTTCTGTTTTCACATTGGGAAAGCTAGAAATGAGCTTTCCTCGATGTGCAGCCATCATGGAAGGACCCCAGGACTTCCTGTTCTGCCCTAGCTTACTAGAGAGTTGTTCACAGATGATTTAGACCTAGGATACGGGCAACCTTTGCATCAGAGAAGGTACAGGGCCTTTGGTCTCATTCACAAAGGAAAGAGCGTATCAACATGAAGGAGATGAGGGCTCTTATTTTAGCATTGCAGGCTTTGCATCCCATTTCATATCAACAAGTGTGGGGGGGGAGTCTTACCAGCTTTGCAGATTCTCTCATGGCATGGGATTTGGTAGTTCAGTAGAAGGTGACTCTTCAAGCGGTTTACGTTCCATCCTCTTAAAACAATATGGCAGACACACTAAGGTCCATAACACAATCCCTTGAATAGTTACTTCACAGGGCTGTTTCTGTGCTTGGTCTGTCAGTGGAGTGCTCCACTTCTCCATCTGTTTGCCTCCCCTCTGAACAAACAACTTCCTCTATTTTGTGCTAGAGTCCCACATCATCTGGCTTGGAAGGTGCCCGCCCTATTTTTTTTCATGGAAGAGGATGGATGTTTATGCATCCCCCCCTTCCTCTCATTCAAAAAGTCCTGCTCAAAATATAGCAGGACAAACCGAAAATCTTGTTGGGGACTCCCTCTTGGCCAAGGCTAGTCATCGCAAGTTACTTCAGAGTGGACCTGCTCACACAGGGTAAGCGATCTCGGATTCATCCACATTTGTCAACCTTATAACTGACCCTGTCAATCAACTTTTGATTCCTTTTAGACAGCCATTCTCAGTGAACATGCTTAGGGTTCTGCAGGAGACAAGGAAACACAATGCTATAAAATATTTCTTATCCAAATAGAGATTTTCAATGTGGTGTGATTCACAAAATATGGATCCATTTTCCATGGATGTTCCAGTGGTTCTTTTACTTGTGTGGGTTACTTGAGTGGTTTGACTTATTTGTCAATGAAAGTTCACTCATCAGCTGTTTCTGCATATCTCCCATTATCTCTACCTTTGGCTTCCATATTGGAAGTAAAACTTTTTCTTAAAGGCTTCCTTCATATTAACCCTCCCAGGAATCCAATTCCACCTCCTTGGGATTTGAATTTTGTCTTCTAGAAGCTTACTCTGGCCTCTTTGAATCTGTAGCCTCAGTTAAATTAACGTTTTGTACTTGGAAGACTGTTCTTTTATTAGCTTTAATCTCTGCTAGGAGAGTTTGAGATTCAACCTTTGATGGCTTCTCCACCTTTACTGGTTTTCCAGAAGGTTAAGGTCTCTTTGTGTACCAATCCACCCTTTATGCCCAAGGTGGTGAATGAGTTCTCTTAATCTATTTAATTGCCCACTTTCTTCCCTTCTTTTCAATCCTCCAGTCTGAGCATCTTGCACTCCTTTGATATACATAGACAACGCCGATTTTATTTGGATTAGACTAAGGCTATTGGAAAGCCTGATCAGCTGTTTCTTTTCATCTCACACCTATGAGTTTGCCTGTCTCTAAACAGATAATTTCTTCTAGGATTTCTAAGGCAATTTTGTTATATGATTTACATAACTCTTCCTGCTCCTGTTAAGGCTCACTCCACTAGGTATATGGCTTCTTCAGGTGCATTCTTTAAAGGCCTGGATACTAACACCATTTCAGAAGCTGCTGCATGTTCTTCTGTGCATACTTTCACCAGACACTAGATGGACAGCATTTCTAGGTCTTGAACAGGGTTTGCTAGAGCCATTGTCCATGGCTTTGTTAGACACTCCTCTGTTCTTTCCTCCTCCCAGGGTTCTTGTGCTTTGGTACTTTCCCACATGTAAGGAATACTACAATATTGAGTAGGACAACAAAGAATAGATGTGTAAAATCTTACCATAACCATAGATGTCCTCTTCTGTGTTGCAGTATTCAGTCCATCCCTCTTTCCCCCTATATCTTTTCCTTTTTTGGATGGTATATTATTGCTCCTTAGGTCTGGTTTTCCTTCTGGGATATTACAGTTCTTGAGGATTGTACGTGTGGATGTCCTTTTATGGCTGATGGTGCGTATGTGTGACTTAATACGTACCTTGCAGTAGCTAAAATGTGGTGCATGCTAGCTGGCTTTTTGGTCGCTTGGGCGGAGGACTTCCAGCATGCAAAGAATACTGCGACATAGAATATAGTTATGGTAAGATTTTACATAACTATTCTTTACAGAAAATACATTTGGGTGTGAGTGAGCTCATGAATTTGACAAAGGATTTCTGTTGAGCATTCAGGAGAGTATCTGGGTCAAACGGAAATAGGCAGTACTAAACATCCATTATTAGATACAAAAAAGACTGTGGTAGAATTTTGTGGGTCTGTATTAAAATCTTGAAGTCTGACAATGTCAAATATGGTATTGTCGACATGAGAATACTAAAGGTGCACTACATCAAATGTTTAAATGGAAAATATCCATAGGGGGAGATTTCGGTTTACTTCAATGTAGTGTATTCTCGGAGTTGGTATATTTAAGTAAGGGGGGGGGGTGCAGGGGGCTTGCTCCCCAGCCTATGCACTATTTAGTTTTTTTTTTTTTTTTTTTTTTTTTTTAAATAGTATTTTTGGTACTTTTCCTTTATCGGGGCAACACACAATGGTCGCACAGCCTTTAGCTCTGAATCAAAACAAAGCTTAACCAAATGGTTGTTAGTCCTGAATGGAAACCAAGCTTAACCAGGCTAATATTTTTACTGAGTCCTGCTCATCTATAAATATCTTCCACAGAAAGAGAAAAAGCACGTCCAAAAATGGGCACGTCCGTAAAATCAGTACACGCACACCCCCAAGTTAACAGCCCATTCTTTTTCATAAAGCTTTTTCAGTCCCATCCTTTACCCAACTCCTTCCCCTTTGTCGAACTACATTGTTATTTTAACTGCACCAAACAAGGACAGTAGAACTGTCAGTCAGCTGTAAAAAAAAAAAAAAAAAAAAAAAAATGGTCTGATGTTGTTTAGGCGTGTACTTTTATGTTCCTTTGTGACAGTTCAAAAGTCGTAGCATTGCAGCTTATATGAGAAGTGTGCTTGCTGGAGTGAAACCATGTTACCGTACCTGGAGTTTTTGGACCATTATGGTCTGTGGAAAACTGCACATTATTCCTTTTGTTTCATAACTTCCACTTTAAATGTTTTGACAGAGGACATTGAAGGCTGTACTCACATCAGTGGCAGCAGTGCAATCATTGGGGCCGCGTGTTAATATTCCAAGTCCTCATTAAACCTGTTGCCCCGATAACGGAAAAGTACCGCCTTTTTTATTTTTGGTTTTGATGGTTTAAGACATCAA
Organism: Protopterus annectens; assembly: GCF_019279795.1. Lineage (NCBI taxonomy): Eukaryota > Metazoa > Chordata > Ceratodontiformes > Protopteridae > Protopterus > Protopterus annectens. The sequence goes on from NC_056745.1 coordinate 666,519,475, forward strand.
TCACTGAAGTTCGATCTTTAGTGATTCGAAGTTTTAAACTTTCGTGATTATAATATAGACCCGAATTTTGTTAGTGCATTATTGATTGGGGGTAGAGTATGCTGGCATGGAATTATATTCCACTTAAGAGTTTTTCAGGATAGAAAGTTTTAAAGGTGGGTACTGAAATCGGATTTACCATAGTGAGGGCATGTCAGGTTGACCTAACAAGGAGGAAAATATCTTAAATGTTCTAGAATATTTGGTATGGAAGATAAGAAATCAGTAGCAGAAACCCAAACTGAATTTATGTATTCCAAGTAGTGTATTCCAACTGAGACAAACTGGATAGGAGTTGAATTTCACAGGAGCATGTATGTGTAATTGAAAACTTGAAGGCTCCTACAGTAACTGTCATAGTGCATCAATAATAGCTAAGATAGAGATACAGGATAATGTCAAAATGAAATACTGTCACTTCCCTACTTATCTGTTAAAAAGAGTGGACTTAAACTTTTGGGTATGATTTGAAAGTTTTACTAGAGAGGGTAGGTTTAAATCCCATAGAGTACTCCAGCAGTGCAAAGCTTCACGTATTTAGGCTATCTTACAAACAGGAACAAAAGGTGGGGTTGTGTTTGTCCAAATTGGCAACAAGCATAACTCTGCACTGGTTAAAAAGAATGATGCCCTGGAATTTATCAAATTGCATTAAACCAAGTCCCCTTTCATATTATTTATTGCAAGCTGTATGTCACCCTCTGTCCATGGATTGACAGCTCATACCTAGATGTACTGAAGACATTTACCATTAAAAAATAAACAATTCATGGGGGACTACTCTGTAGACTGGGGAAGTTAGTTTGCCTCATTCTCTCGGGCACAATGGTTCCTGGACGTCAGCAAATAGCCTTGACCAGATGTGCACACCCACCTGATATTCAAATGTACTGGATCTTGTATTCACCAATGTGAGAGTGCGCTGCCCCCCCCAAGTATTACAACCTCACTGTTGAGGTCTGACCAGAAATATGTCTAGTTTTGAAATGTCAAATCTGTAAACGCAGCAAACGCTGTAATAGTTGAAAACTATTCCAAAGCAAACATCCTATTAAGTGATTTGTCAAAATTCAGTACCCCCACCAACAGTAACCTATTCAGAATTGTTCAGAAGCCCTGTGCAACAGTGTAAATGGCTGTTTATAGACTGCTGTACCTACTAGAAGTAAGCCCAAAGCAAAGCCACGCTGGTGGGATTGTAACCTTAATAGGATATATAACAAAAGGAAAAAAATCATGACTAAAATCAGGAAGAACTCCTCCTCAATGATAGGAGCGGTCTGCTTCAAACTAAATAGGAGACCAAGAAGACTAATGCCAACAAGGTCAGGTTACTAATTCATGATACCCTTGCAGGCTAAAGACAACCACAAGGCCTTCTACAGCTATGCCTGAAACCTCAAAGGCAGCAGACACCAATGTCAAACTTGTCAGTGGTGTCACCTTCACTGACCAGAGCAACGGGCCTACTTTGCTGGATGACATCTTCAGCTCAGACTTCAACCCCTACTTTCTTCTTGCCTCCTCCCATGAAATACCTACTTGCATGCCCCCCCCCCAGCTATTAATAAGGAGCAGGTCCTGGTGATGCTTAAGGCCAAAAGACATGGCCTCAATGGGCTTTGACATTGTCCTGGGATGCCTCCTAAATAGCTTGAAACATGACCTATCAAGACCACTTGTCACTTGTCAGTTGTAGCCTCAAAACAAGCTTTGTAACAGGAGTGGAGGACTGCAATTGTAATCCCATTTCACCCGGGTGGATTATCAACTGGTCCTGGAAACTACAGGCATATTAGTCTGAACAGTCTAATATGCAAAGCTATGGAATTATCATGGAAATGATCGACAAAGACATGGGCAACTTTCAGACACTGAAACCAACCCGTTTTAGCTTTGTAAAGCAAAGTTCATGCCTACTAAACCTGGTGGAGACTCTGAGAAGGTCACCAAGGCAGTGGACGAGGGGAAAATGTTGCATACTGCCTTAAAGGACCTGGCTAAAGCATTTGATACAATATATACCTCTTTGGTATAGCTGGCACCCTCCTAACTGGGCACATATCCTCTCCATAACTCACTGGATTGCCAGCTAGATCAGACAGGACCCAGGAAGTCAGGATTGGTGATACCACCTCCACTGAGAATGGTCACCAACGAGGTACATTGGGGCACTGTTCTGGGACTGCTGCTATTTGGCATGTAGTTTTCAGAGGTAAAGGCGAATGCCACTGCTAAGGAATGCGTTAGTGTCTTTAGAAAACTGCCACCCACACTATTTACTCTGTCACCAATAGTCAGGGATCTGTGAAAATATGTACATAGTAATCTGACCCTTGGCCAATGTAATGGCCAAGGTAGTAGGAAAATCATTCTGTGAGCAGTTTATAAGTAAGGGTATGACATCTAGGTCCAAGGGAGTCATAGTGCCACTTTGTTCCATCCTTATCAGATTCATCTAGTGTAGTGCCCCCTTTGCATATGTCTTTGTCGGATACATATCAATGTCTACATAAATTCCTTACTAGAAGTATCCAGCATATAAACACATCCTATATGGATCACCTTAAAGCTCTCTCTAGTATTTCCTGCATGTTACTAAGATGCGATCTGTGTGGCATTGACATCTTTGGATCTAGCTATGATGGACCTTTACGCATCCGTAAAATAAACAGCATCAGAACCACTCGATACAAGAATTTAAATTGCTTGTGATACAAGACATGTTGGTGAGACGTGACTCAGAGAACCCTTTGTTCTGCAACAGGCTACCCATCGATGTGATGCAGAGTCTATCCTTTTATTTAAGCAGAGCCTTGTCCAGTGTTTGGGAAATTGGAAATTCACATTGGGTCTGGCCCCCATGTCTCTGACAGAGGCAGACAGTAATAACTAAACTAACATACCCAGATAACTTGTAGAAACTTACTAACATACTTCCTTTTAACAAATGCACATGATACATAGGGATGCAATTGAGTTGGACTGCACAGCAAAGCTTATGAAGGCCCTGGTGTTTAGTATATAGCCATGAACCTAGAGTGATACCAAAGTTGAATAAAGACATTTAAAACCTGGTAGACATAAGAGACTGGAAAATGATAATTTGAGTTGTTGACAAAGGTTAAAGTAATGCAAGAGGAGGATGCCGTAGATCAAGAAGAAACTGCAGAGAACTAAAGGGAAAATAAGATATTTATATATGCTTGAGTTTAGGAAAGCTGCTTGTTAACCAGTTATTTCTTTAAGTCAAGCACTACAACTTTTGGCACAGTAAGTTTGGTGACAAAGTAGGGTCCTAGCCATAACTAGGAAGCCTATGACAAAAAAGCCAGATATTTTGTAGATGAATTAGATACTTTGGTTATTTGTATAAGCATTTATATAAGGCAGAGGGATGGGGGAAGATGAGTTGGACAAAGCTTAATGCCAAGGTTAGAAGAAGATTAGGCTTGCGTTAAGATGGAAAGCAATGCAACAACAGATGTGTAATCAAAGGGATATCTGCATGATTGCAATTCTTGAGTGAATTTGTACATTAGGAGGTAAAAAAGTGAAATTCTGGATGATTTTAATGGCATTTTAATAAGCGGGAAGGAAGTGTACCATCTTGGACTAATGCAGTAATTTTGCTAACCATAGATGGTAAAAACCATGCAGATCCAGCTTTATGTAGATGTATTTCAAATTTAAACGGTTAAGTCTTGTATGTATTATCTAGGAGAATGATAAAGGTGTTACCAAAGTCTGATCAGTGTGGTTTTAAGGGGAGGGAAGTATTTGACAGCATTAAAAGAACTGTGATCCATAGACGAGCAGAGTATGACACTTGTTGGCTCTATATGCAGAGAAAGTATTCATTAGTTGGCTGGGATTTAGAGTAGGGCAGTGACAACGTTTGCTTTCTTAGATCAAGAAGGAAGGTTAGGAGAATATATGAAGGATCAAAGGTGAGGATTAAGGTAGCCTGTTCCCTCTTTAGACTCTGAAAAAGAGCGTCCAGGCAGGTATGTCTTTTCCCCCACTAATTTATATTTTGAGCCATTAGAAGATTCAATAAGGGATTCATGCATTCAAGGATAGAATTTGTATGGTACTTAATGGTAACTTTTTCTTCATATATTCTGTTCCTGATTAATCCAGAAAAGGTCTTTTTGGTGTTGCAGAGACCATGTTGCCTTTCAGGGATGTAAAATGAAGATGAGCAAAGGCTTGGTGTACCCATGCACGAATTGTTTCATCAATACTCATACTTAATGGCAATATGATTAAAATTAAGTATTTTGGTGTGTAGTTTACAAAGGACTGTTATGGGAGCTACCTGTAAGAAGAAACTAAAAAGGTAATATGAAAATTGAGACAAGGAAAGCTGCTTAAGGATTGTAAGATAAGCAAACTGTCCTTTTAATCCTGTTTACAGATCAGGCATATTTATATGAACCGAAACAGAACTTGTGGGTAATACAGTTGAACGAATGTATTCTGAAGGGGAAGAGGACAAGAGTTAAATGTATTGAGCAGCAAGGTAGCAGTTAAGATTTGCATACATAACTGTCACAGACAGATATAAGCTAAAATGGGAAAAGATGATAACTGGGAAGGAGGGTTTTGTCAGGATAAACATTTTGGATGAAAGTCTTTTTTTAAATTTTTTTTTTGGAAAATTAGAAAAAAAATGCAGATTACTCATAAAGTAGCAGAAAGTACCAGTGCGAGATAGGAGATTACTGATGAAGATGCCTGCCATTAAGAGTATAGAAAAGGGGATGGAATTTACTGGATGAAGTTAGTAAAAGAACTCAAGACATTTGGGAGCAAGTAACAGAGGGAAAGGTCCATTGATTGGGATGAGTTTAAGCAGAAGTTTGGTCTGCAGGTTAGAGATTGCCTTACCTGTCAGGGATTCATAACCGTATATGCAGAAAGTGACGAAGTGAAGCGCTAAGTCAGCTCTGGTTGAATTTTTACTTGAGTTTAGAACCGAAGTTGCTGTTGTAAAGGGGTATTTAGTAGGATATATAAAATGTTTTACAGTAACTATTTGAATCAGTTGGAGGATGTTGGACAAAAGTTTGGATTAATAAATGAAAGGTAATTTTCTAAGAAAAAGTTGAAAGAAATATGCAGGGCTTCCCAAGTATTTGGTTGTCTGGACAGTTCAGGAGGTATTCATGCAGATGTTAGAATAGCTATTTTTATACCCTCCGTAGACTCGTAAGACTATTTCCTCAGCTAGATGGCAAATTCTGGAGATGTAATGGGGAAAGAGGTAATTGGGAACATTTGTTGGGAATCTAAGAAGCTGGCATACTTATAAAAATTCAGTAGATTGTTTTTGCCAAATATTTGGGACCAAATGCTTGCAACTGAAGAAATTATTATTTTGAGCTGGTGGGGTGTAGGGTCTGCATTGCTTAGCACAACAAAGCTCTACTATGTATTTTTTTGTTGGTTGCCGAAATAAGTTACTGAAAAATGGAAATCAAAACTATCTCCAACCTAAAAGATCTGGATACTGTAAAGGAGATGTGGAGGATAGGATCTTCAAAAAAGGGAAAGAGCAAATTTCATAGGAATGGAATTTATAGGAACAATGCATGGAGAGTAATGCTCAGGATAATGATTAATGTTTAAGGGAAGGCAGGAAATGAGCAACTTGTGAAATGTTGAAGCAAATGAAAATAGTCGAAAAGAAACACGTGCACTGCATGGCAGTAACAACGTAATGTTCTAGTAATTCTGTGTAATTTTGAAAATAACTGGTTTAACGTTATGTTAAAAATATAGCAGGCAATGTACTTCAGCGTAGCCTGAAAGGTAACTAGGTTCAGTAGTGGCATCCTGGGTAAAGCACAATTCATTTTGGCATCAGGTAAGAATCAGTCCTAGACAACGATTTATATTAAGGTTAAAAAAAAAAAATACACAAGTTAATGTGGTTACAGAATCTGAATGTTTGTATTCGCTGATTAATTTCTGGAGGTGTATAACATTCCATTCCCCTCCCTTTAGTGAAAGAAGGCTTAGGAATTTAGCGATCAAATTTGCATATTAAGTAATAGTCAATATGACCTGAACATGAAGGAGCAAATATTCAAAAGTAGTAATGACTTATTTTGCACACAGTGCACTGGATAACATAAAATGTGTTCTGGCTGTTAGTATCAGAGTGCCTAACTTTAAGAAGACTAAAATAGTCTCAAAGTCTTGTACATAGGCCACAATGACTTTGATTCACTTTTATTCCATTTTGCTGAAGTTGTGCTTGTTTTTAGTTGTGCAATACAGGCTTAAAGTATAAAACTTTATTTTTTTTTTTTTTTTACATTAGAAACCTTAGGGAAAAACCTTTGAGTCCACATTGCTAATAACAGTTTTGCAGAATTTTCATGCACAGTGATATTTATGGCAACAGATATGCCCCATTCTCAGTATTGTAAACAAATTTTAAGAACATTGCACCTCTAGTATGCTGCCTTGTGGAATTGTCGGACTGAAGTCATTGGATTCTCAGGCCAGCCTACTTGAAGAAAAAAATTGAGCTTTTAGAATTTGAGTACTTTTTCCTTCTTGAGTATGTGCCATCTGAGTTAGTATGCTTAGTGTTGGCGGTCCCATGTTGTGGGGCTGAATGGAGCTGTCCTCTTAAAATGTTAAACTCTCACTGGAAGATGTGAGGCTGTCCTTCCACATCACTGTTGCAGTATTCCTTACATGAGGGATCTCTGGCCTAAGACAGCCTAACATCTGGCCAGTATACCAAAGTCTTTAGGTCTTAAAGGCTCTGTACGTCACCTGTATGTCCTCACATAGGGCATAAAGGTGCAGGCATCCAGAACAGCTCTGCTGATGATGATGATGAAACACCATTATTGAACATCAGTCTGAACACCCTTCTGCTGTACTGGTAACCAGGCTACATTGAGAAGTGTCCCATTGGGGTTTTTCCTTTTTTCAGTTTTTGTTCACATTATCTATGAAGGGAAAATGTTAGTGTGGGAGGCAGATTCCCCTTAGACTGCCATGACCAGTGTCTTTTCTTGGGTGCTTCCCATGACCATAAGCTGTGCTCTGTCAAGCATTTATCCCCAAGCCCCTCTGTAGTAATTTTATATTCCTTGTCCATGTCCCTGAGAACCAGCCACTTCAGTTACTGGCTCAGGGTGCTATGGTGGAATCCTCCTTTCTTGAAAGGCAGCCTAAAAGGTTAGGCCTGTTCCAGCTGCTGTCCAGCCTCCACTGAACATCTCTCTCTAGAAGCTAGTGAAAGGCCTGTAGATAGTCTAGTGCTTGTCTCTGATTCTTCAATTGGGACCCTCTCTGCGCCTTGGATGGATCTAAACTCTCATGTCCTTGGAGGCACTTCCAACCTCTGATCCAGAAGTTGAGGGGACACTGTGCTGATTATTTTTGAGGGACTGAGGGGGTTTCCTTGGATTGTATTTGTTGACTGAAGTCTGATTGGGTAAACCCATTTTTAGCGGAGGCCCTGGGAGAAAAGCTCCATATTTGTTACCCATGATGCAAATTTATAATTGCAGGGTAAAAACATCTGTACATGAGCTTATTTACAAACATAGTGTTTTAACACAAACAAGAGGAATTAACAAATTGGCTAATTATTGAATGGAAAAATAAACTACATTAACAGTCAGTGTATTTATAGCATGATGGATGCAGGGAAAAGATCAAACTGGAGTATTGTTTGATGTTAGATTACTATGTTAAAAATGTGAGCTTAAAAAAAAGTTATGGAGAATGAGTAGGAAGATAATGGACATAAGATGAATTGTTAGTGGTGGGGTGTGTGGAGAAGGAAGAATAAGAGTTTAGGAAGTTAGGGCAGTTTGAGAATGATCAGTAAGGTACAAAAAATTGGGAAGCAATGTGGCAGTAAGACTTGGAGGAAGTTTATAAGGGAAGAAATCCATACTACCATTATTGAATCTTGTCAAGGGTCTGAATCTCCTAAGTTACTTAGGGTGGACGTCCTGCTCAAGAAAAAGCAAAAACCTAAACATATTACCCCTATTGCTAATTATGTCCAGTGTAAATGGCAGGATTTTACACTGGGTCTGTTAAGTGCTGTAATGGCCTTGAAGCCTTATCAAGGAGCATCTATTGCTGTCCCTCTTTGGTTTTTCACCCTGGTTAAGAGGCCTAGAGAATTGGATTCCTCAGATGAGGACTTGGATTTTGGAGAGGAATCCCTTGTCTGTTCTTAAATTCTTTCCCTTTGGACTATAGTTCAGGGGAAGAAGATTCCTTGAGTCCTGACGCCCTCCTGGAGGAATTATCCTTTGGGGATACTATTGCCTGCATTATGGGAGTATTTTAAGTGGGATTGCTTCAGGGTCTGTGACATCTAAAATGGGTATTATGAATTTCTACAAATGGAGTCTCCCAGGCTATTTGTTCCTGCTGTTTTGGCAGCCCCTTTGGTCATCTTTACTGCTGCCTCTGTTGCTCTTCATTTGCATCCTGCTGCTCTAAAGAATCTGACTGGTGCCTGAGGATTGTGTATTTTTGTACAAGTGCCCTTCTGCTGTTCCTTCAGTGATTTCAATTTCCCCTGATAAACTTTAGAAGCTATTGCCATCTTCTAAGCTCGCTCCTTCAGATAAGGAAAGTCTATCATTTGAAATTTTGGGTAAAGTGTATACTGCTGCCACCTACCTGATTTTGATAGGAAGGCTTCTGCTCTTTCCCTGCTTGGGTCCTCTTCCCAGACTTCCAGTCGATCTAAAAGTATGCCTCTTTCAGGGCTACATCCTTGGGTTTTCCGATGAGGCATTATTTTTGGCAAGGTGGTCTAGGTTTACCTGATATTAAAGCCAAGGTTTTGGATACTCCTTCAGATAACTTTTTTTTTTTTTTTGCATCAGTTGCTGCTGACCTATTTAAGTCCCACCAGGGTAAGACCTTGCAGGAACACAAACATTTTTGTCTCCCTTCTCCTCAAGCTCCAGAGGAATTTCCCTTTAAAGTCTGCCTTTTTAGGCAGACTTGCTCTCCTCTCAAAGCTAAGAAGGGATCTAGGTGCATTCCTCCTGGTATGTCTACTCAGATTCCATCTCAGAAGCATTATTTTCAGGAAAAAACGGTCTTCAGTTGACGTTTAGCCTTCCTTTGTTTCCACGTTTTCTGTCTCTTCCAAACTGGTATCTGATCACCTCATACTCTTGGATGCGGTCTTTTTATTTGCCAGGGGTGTTTCATGATTTTGAAATCACTTCCCCCTTTTCAGGTATTCTTCAACCTCCTGTAGACACTCTCATTTTCCAAAACTTTTGCAGTCCCCTTTGGATCAGGGCACCATTTAGCTTGTTCCATACACTCCAATAGGAAACTGGTTTTACTCCAGAATGTTTATGGCTCTTCTGAAAGGAGGAGCATGAAAACCTGATTCTGGATATTTGCCCATCGCCTTTCTCAAGGTTTCTTCTTTCTGGATGTTCTGTTTAGACCTCGTTTCCTCTTATTTCTGTAGGCGTTTTTGGATTCTTGATACCTCAAGAATGCATAGCTTCATATCCCCATTCACTCTGTTCAGGAAATTTTCTCTGCTTCTCCCTTGAATTTTTAGTTCTCTGCTTAGCCCTTTGGCCTTTATACTTCCCTATGGGTATTCACCAAATGCCTGTCATTGCTTTTTGCAGGCTTTGGGGGATAGATTTTTCTTTGATACTACCTGCTCATTCAAGCTCCTTCTCTCACCAGTTTGTTTCCGGATCCCCAGTTTGCCATCTGTCTTTTACACAGTTTGGGATTCCCCATAAATCTCAAGTCAGTCCCAACACCTTCCCAGGATCATGGTAAGTTACTATGCTATTGGCACTGATGTCCTTATTAGCCTAGCCATGAGTTTAGCCCATTGATTAGAGAAGTTGGCACCTGATGCCCCTCTCCAGCAGGGACGCACGGGAAATCCCAGGGTTGTATTTTCTGTTTCCCATCTAGTTATCCAGGTTGCACTTAAAAAGGGATAATGAGATAATCTGCTTGACGTGGAGAGGGAGTCTATTGCACAGATGAGGGGAGTCTCTGGGACACATCTGTCCCGCCCAGAAGTCCTATTGGTGTCAGACCAGGTCGAGGTCACGGATGTGGTTTACTCGAGTGAAGCTTGACTTGCAGATATGCAGCAGTCCCATCAAGGCAGGGTGTGAAATTGCTTTGTATGCCAGACAGAGGTCACCTCTGAGGAGTCTGTATAAAACTGATTAGAGTGATAGGGCTTTTAGCCTATCTGTGCAGGGTAGATGTTTGAGACCCTGGATTCTCCTGGTAAGGAACCTCTGTGGTCTCCAGCTGCTGCATGTGCTTTGTTACGTGCTTTATAAGGGAAGAATAGGGTTGCTATGGCCTTGTCCCTGGATGAGATGCCCTTACTTGTGAGGTTGGCCATGTGGACAGCTTTCTGTAGAGTGGAAGCAACATGGTGATCGAAAGTCAGGTTGCTATTAACCTGGGTGCCCAAATCCCTTATGACTGATTGTATGACATTTGTGGGGACATCACTTTCCTCTGAGGGGAGGATGCATTTTTGGTAATCAGCTTGAGGCCGTGTTTCTGGCACCAGTCATTTGTTTGGGTGAGTCCCTCTTGGATAATAGTCCACATTGCTAGAGGAATTAATGACAGGGTCCAGCTTGCAGTCATCTGCAAACTTGATCAGCCATAGCCCACTGGCTTTGGCTTGCACCTCAGAAAAGTATATCCGAAATAAGAGGTCCCAAGCCCGATCCCTGGGGTATGCTGCTTGTTACGAGTCTTCTGCTTGAGGCGGCTTCCCCTATTTTGACTAGGTGGATTCTTTAGTGAGTCAGTTTGCTACCCATCTGGTAACACATGGATTGATGCCTAGTTGAGAGTTTATTATGCCTGAGTGGGAATAGTGTTGAGGGTTTTGGCCAGGTCATGGTAGGTGCTGTGCACAGTCTTCACCTTGTCCATGACTGTAGTGATTTTCTCAGTCAACCAAATTTAACATACGTGACCTCCCTTTGACTAAGCCAGACTGTGGGATTGAGTGTTTCCTGGTTGCCATTGTCCTTGTTAATGAGGTCCATGATCAATTCCATGGCCTTTCAGTTCAGCCTAGTTAGGCTAATGGGTCTAGAATTTCACAGATCTCTGGACGCCTTTGTGTAAAGGGATGACAGTGGCTGTCTCACTCAGCTGGGGGTGAAGCCGGTACACAAGCTTTGGTTGAATAGGACGCCTAATGGTGCTGCAAGTTGCTACCTGAGTTCGTGTAGAATGCAGCCTGGGATGTTATCGCGTCCCATGGAGGCTTTATTTTTTGCCTTTGAGAGGGCAGTGATGACTCCTTCTGTAGAGTGGAAGGGAGCAGGTACTGGGGATGTCCTGATTTTACTTATGGGGGGACAGAAGGGTGAAGTTTTCGCTGAATCTATCGGCCAGCAGGATGGCTATATCTGATATTAGTTTATGGTGTCTTTGACCACCAGTTTTAAGCAGATGTGAGTGCTTCCTTTGAGACTGTGGACATGTATGAAGAAGGCCTTATGATTGTCTTTAGTAGATGTGCCCAATTTGGGCTCGGGGTTTGCTTTGGAGGATTTCACTAGTGCTCTTATTTGCTTGTTTAGGCTAAGGAGAGATTGCTTCCAGTTGGGCACCTGCTGCTTCTTGGTGCTGGACAGCAATATTTTCCTTTTGTTAGAGTTTATTACAGATGTCCACCAGGCAGGTTTACTCTTCCCTTACAGAGGATGATTTTGTCCTGTCAGCTATTCCTGATTCCATGCATCTTTATAAATGCTCTTGTTGTACTTTGGTGTAGATTTGGACATGGATGCCAGTTCCTATAGAGGGGTAGAGGGCTGTGAAGCTGTTTTGTACTATCCCTCAGGAGGTTGTAATGTGCTTTGGGGAAGGTTTTTGTTTGACCCTGGCTAGAGGAGGGTTGGGGGAGGTGGTGACTTTGAAATTGACCGCTTTATGGTCTGATCTTACCAGGGAAGGATGAGAGTGTAGGGATACAGCAGTGGTTACTAGTGTTTTTAGTACCAAGTCCAAGATGATGGCAGCTCTTGTAGGTATAGACTAGCTGTTCCAAGGCATTTGCATTGACAAAACTGAGGAATCTCTGGGCATTTGTGTTCTGGCACAAGTAGTTCTTCCAGTCTGTTTGGGTAATTGGTCATCCAGGATTAGGGCTAAGGGTTGAATCTTGATAGATTCAGAGGTCCAGGTAGGTGGAGTGGGTGTCTTGAGTCAAATTAGGGTGCTTGTAGCTGTGGTTTGAATAGGGGTTTTAATGGTTAACTGCACATGGAGTGTCTCTTGTTTTGTGTTGCTGTTCAGCCTATAAGTGTGCATGTCTTTAATATATTGAAACTCCACCTCCATTTGCTTTGCTACCCACAGTTGGGGGTCTGTGTTTTCCTGATAGGATGAGTAACCAGGTAAGGCTGGGGTGCCCTCTGCAGCTTTGAATCAGGTTTCTGTGACTGCACAAATGTCAGCATCTTCCAGGGTTAAGAATGTTTGCAGTGAGTGTAATTTCATGTTTAGACTCCTAGCATTTAGCAGCATAACCTTTAATTTACATAATGCTGTAATTTTTATGTTGGTAGTTTTGACCTCATCACTTTTCCTAAAAAAAAAAAAAAAAAAAAAAAAAAAAAAAAAAGGGCATTATAGGGGAGGCAAGAGCATTTGCCAGAAGACTGAAGCCCAAGTGAAACAGATGCAGGCCATCTCTGGCTAAGCAACATGGTCGGTCAATCATATCTTCTCAGGCTGTCGTGTACAAGAACCTCCTGGAATTAAACCAGAAACTAAGCCAATTTAAGTCTATCATTTTCTGTTTGTATTGAGGCATCATTCTAGATGACAGAATGATGCTTAAGGCTAGGGGCATACGTGCCTGAGACACACATTCAGCGAGTTTAGTCATGATGTTCATCATGCATACAGCTGCAGTAATAACATATGGGTTCTCTGCCGTCAGGCGGTCCCTCGGTCGGCCGAATTCCAAAGTCTAGGTCCGGCGTCGGTTGTTGTCGCTTCCTTTCCTGACGTCAGCGAGGCAGGAGTATATAAGATGCAGCCAACCCCATTTTCTTCAGTCTTTTTTGCCTCACGGTGCCCGAAGCAGTTCGCAAGTGCCAGTCGGCCAGCTCCTGAATTTACGAAAAATTTGGAAACCAAAGTCTTCATTAAAGCTAATTCCCCCTTGGGGAAACTTTTCTTGCCTCAGACCGATGTCAGAAAAAGTTAACAATTGTATTTCTTGTGGGAAGCAAATACTGCATAAGGATTTCCATTCCCTTTGCATACCTTGTTTAGGCCCAGACCACGACGTCTCGGGCTGCCGCTTTTGTGCTACTTTCAATAAACGCACTGTCAAGCGTCGGGCGGAGTTCGCCCAACATTTATTTGGTAAAGCATTTGATTATAAAATGTCTGAGACTCCGTCTACAGTTTTGTCCAAAAAAACGCAAGGACAAGGACTGACGCGAGGTCCGCGGTCTCCACAGACACCACGCCAAAACCGGCTACACGTGGTCTGGTTCTCAGCGAGACGCCTATGCAGTTCCTGACTACCAACGACACTTCTTTGGCGGGGTCTTCTGTACCCAACCACCGAAGCCATTGTGAGCGTTGAGTCTCCTAATGTGGACAGGTTCACTTCCACCTATGGTGTCTTTAGACCCTCATCTTCATTTTCCATTAAGGCCTTTACTAAATCCAAATCAGCCAGGCATCCCAAGAGGCCTGTTGCACAGGGCCCATCCACAGGCCCCATGCCTAAAAAACAGATGCTTAAAATGGCTGAGAATTTAATTACTCTTATCAGGGGTTCCCAACCCCCTCCTGACAAGAGGCCCAGAGTGGAGGAAGATTCTCCCTCTTCTGATCAGGGCTCCATTATTTCAGAACACTCTGTAGAGGAACACTCTTACTCCCCTTTTGATGTTTCTGATGCAGAGCAATCCATTCCTTCTGTATCTCCTCCTGAGGATTATTCTTTTGGGAAACCTTGCACACTTTGAGGGAACACTTCCATTGGGAAGGCCAAGACTTTTCTGATTCCAAGAAAAGACTGAGGGAATTTCTTTTGTTGCCTCAACACAGACCTCTGGCGATACCTCCTGTCTTGGATGTACTTGATGTTTATTCGGAGGCTTGCCTTAACCCGGATTCTCTGCCTCCTGCCCCAGTCAAGCCTGATGGGTACTACGGAGTTCCTAACTCTCACCAATTTCTTTTCAAAAGCCATAATGCTGACCCTGAAACCATTTCTCAAGGTCCCAAGGGAATGAAGGCCAATACTGCTAAGAATCCACTACCTTACGAAAGAGAGTCAAGATCCTTAAAAAGGTGGGGGGGAAAGGTATATACCTCGGCCACCCTAGCCATGAGGGCATTAAATTGTCAGTTTCATATGCTTAAATATCAGCAGTTTCTGTTATCACAATTAAGAAGTAAAATGTCTCAACCTGAACAACCAGATTTGAAGGAGTTGCAAGATATGATGCATAGTGCAGAACAAGTGGGTAAACACACTTTACAATGTGGTTATGATGCCCTAGAGGCCTCCAGTAGAGCTGCTGTTACAGGATCAGTCATTCGTAGGCATGCATGGCTTAGGGAACAAATCTTGCCTGATCATGTGAAAGCTAAATTACTAGATGCTCCTTTACAAAAGGATGTGCTATTTGGTACTAATGCTGAGGAGATACTACGGAAAATGGAAGAAAAAGCCAAATCTATGCAAACTGTCAAAGCTTTTCTACAGGTTCAACCACCACGTTTAAACAGAAATTGGCCTTCTAAAAACTGGTCCTTTCCAGCCACGGACAGGCCCCAAAGAGGTAGATATAGGCGCACAAGGGGCAGAGGGCTATCACAAGGATCATATAGAGGCAGGCAATGGCAAACTCCAGCACCAAGAGGTGGTGAAAACAATGCACAGCAATACAGGAAAGAAACCCAATGACTTCCTCCTTTCCATGCCAAGCAAGTCTCAGCTGGCAGCACCCTTGGGAGGAAAGCTGGCATTATTTACAAGAAATTGGCATATGGTCACAACAGACAAATGGATCCTGGACGTTATAAACAGAGGCTACAGATTTAATTTTCACACTCCCAAAAATGAGAGGCATGCCAAACCTGCCACACAATCAAAGGGCAGAGGCACTACTACAAATTTCAAAGCTCATAGACATGAAAGCTATTCAAGAGGTACCTACTCACGAACAAGGTCAAGGTTTTTATTCCAGGCTATTTCTAGTACCAAGGAAAGGAACCGACTGGAGACCGATTTTGAACTTATCCATCCCAAACACATTCTTACTTGTACCAAAATTCAAGATGCTCACATTACAGCAGCTTCTTCCCATGCTGGGCAAGGGGTTTTGGCTGGTAACATTGGACCTCAAGGAGGCATACCTGCATGTCCCTATCAGACAAAGCTGCAGAAGATACCTCAGATTTCTTGCAGGTTCAATCCACTGTCAATTCTCTGCATTGCCCTTTGGCTTATCTACTGCGCCCAGAGTATTCACAAAATGCCTGGCATCAGTAATTGCCTACTGCAGACTTCAAGGGATACAAATTTACCCTTATTTGGACGACTGCCTGATCCAAGCGGACAGCAAGCACATACTTCTGGAACATCTGGCTTATGCAACACGGTTACTGAATGCTCTGGGATACATAATCAACAAAGAGAAATCCAGGCTAACACCAGCTCAGAAAATAACTTTCCTGGATGCCAACTTGGACACAAACACCCAGATGGCCTATCTTACGCCAGAAAAGCAGAGGCAACTAACTCGGTACTTCAAAATGCTAGCAAATTGTACCAGGCTTACTGCAAGGAAAATCCTGCAGGCTCTGGGCTTCATGGCATCTTGCATTCTTTTAATCCCATGTGCAAAGTTGCATATGAGGAAACTTCAATGGTACCAAAAAAAAAAAAAAATCTATGGTCTCAACACAGCCACAGTTTGGAAACAATAATACCAATAATTCCATGTTTGCAAAAGGAATTTCTATTGTGGGCTCAAGCATGTCAAACAAACACAGGTCTCCCATTCTGCAAGCCTCAAGCAAATCAAGTCATCACAACAGATGCCTCAGATTATGCCTGGGGGGCGCACATGACAGACAGGTGCATTCAGGGCAAATGGTCCCAAAAGGAAAAGCACCTTCACATCAATCAAAAAGAAACGCTAGCAGTGATAAATGCAATTACAGCTTTCAAGGACCTCCTGCATCCAGGACAATTATTGATAAGAACAGACAACACCACAGTTATTTGGTACATAAACAAGGAGGAACACATTCATACCCTCTGTGCAGACTAGCCATGACACTTTGGAACTTGGCTCTGGAATGGCAAATCGAACTTCAAGCACAGTACTTGCCAGGTTTGGAAAACACGCTGGCAGACAATCTAAGCAGAAATATGACAGATCCACACGAATGGAAGTTGCATCCTCAAGTGTTTACAAAGATAATCCAAGCATGGGGGAGGCCAGACATAGATCTCTTCGCCTCCCACAGGAATCATCAATTGGAAAAGTTTTGTTCAAGGACCTTTCATCCAAAGGCCTGGAGAGTGGACGCCCTTTCATTCAGTTGGACAGCATGGACAGTTTACGCTTTCCCACCTCTGCCTCTTCTGCCCAAGGTGCTCTTGAAAGCAAGAGCACAGAGACCAAAGATGATACTGATTGCTCCAGACTGGCCAAGACAACACTGGTACCGACTCCTGAGGAGCCTAACACATACTCCTCCCTGGTCCCTACCTCTAATGCCTCTTCTGCTGACTCAGCACAACTACAAAACTCTTGACAGTCAGCTGAAAACACTGTCTCGCTGCATGGAAAATTCCTTAACACCTCAACAGACCTTACTCTCCAAAGAGGTACAGGATGTCATTTTGGAGGCCAGAAGGCCATCTACTAGAAAGGCTTACTCAGCAAAATGGAAACGGTTTTGCTCTTGGAATGAGAAAAAAGGCCAGGACCCTACAAAACTAAATTTGCCTCTGGTATTACAGTATCTAGCTGAGCTGCTGAACAGTGGACTCTCATTTTCCTCCATAAAAATCCATGCCTCAGCCATTTCTGCAGAATTCAACACAGATCCACCCTTATTCTCTCACCCACTCTTAAGACAGTTCCTCAGAGGGGCTAAGAATATAAGACCACCAAGGAAACAACCAGTGCCAGCCTGGGATCTTAATTATATTCTAGAAAAATTAACATTGCCTCCCTTTGAAAACTAAAAAAATGAAATCCACATCCAGTCTGAGAATGAACAAAACAAGCTTTAATTTAAGCGCTTTTCGGCACACAATAGATAGCCTTCATCAGAATACAGAATAAGAATGGTTTCAACATATTTTATATACAAAAAGGCACCATAATTAATCAATTAAATAATTAAATTAATCTTTTCAAAGGCACAATATTTAAAGACAAAAGGTATTATACTGAAAAAAATGCACTGTTAAAGCTAAATAAATCAATCACTGTAAAAATACTTAATAAACTTCAGACATTTTTAACCTCCCTTTGAACCAGCTGCCTCAACAGATTTGCAACATTTGTCCTGGAAAACAGCCTTCCTTCTGGCCATTACCTCAGCTCATAGGGTTTCGGAACTACAAGCCCTCATGGCTGTGCAGCCCTTTCTCATTTTCCATCAGGACAGGGTTTCCCTTCGAACCAACCCATCATTTATGCCTAAAGTGGTATCCAGGGTAGCTATAAATCAAGCCATACACTTGCCTACCTTTTACCCCAATCCTCAAAACAAAGGGGAAAGGCTGCTACATTCTTTAGACATCCATAGACAGCTACGTTATTACTTGGACAGAACAAAGCCTTTTAGGAAATCACAACAACTTGTTGTGTCCTATGCTGTAGGAGCTCAAGGGAAGCCAGTGACCAAACAGACAATTTCAAAATGGATAGGCCACTGCATACGGTTTTGTTACACCTATCATGGAAAATCTGTCCCTACAGGCATCAGATCCCACTGCACCAGGGCCACAGCTACCTCTACAGCCTTCCTCAGAGGAGTTCCTACCAAAGATATTTTGGAGGCAGCCACTTGGAGTTCTGTGCATACCTTCACAAGACACTACCACCTGCCTTTATATTCCAAAACTAGAGCAGGCTTTGCTACTGCTGTGTTGCAGGGCAATGTGAGTGTTCAATCTCGCAGTTTGTTCTTACACATGGGTGTCGGAGCCGATCCTCTGCTCCGAGTCAGCCGCTTAGCAAAGCTCTGCATCCAGAAGAAGCTCGAGACCAACCTACCTCCCACAATTCCCTCTGCCTTTACCTCAGATCTAGTTTGCCTCTGCAACCGATCGCATCGTTCTGAAGAGCTCTGAGCCAACTGGAACAGATAAGCTAACTTTTTCTAAGAGAATTTTTTTAAAATTCCTAGGATTATAGATTTATTTAGTGTGTGTGTGTGTATGGTCTGGGCTTCCCCTCGACTTTTTATATAGTGTATTTATACATTTATATATTAGTTTAGGTTACCTAAGGCCTACCCCACCTGCTAAAAACTCGGATTGGACTACTTGATATTACTACTACTTGATATTACTGCTGTGACTTTTCACTTTTGACTGTTTCTTGACCATCTTCAATACTTATGTCAGAGAAGGTTAAATCAGGTTTTAAAAGATGTCAGTGCGGACAGAAAATGTCAGTCACCGACAACCATAGCTCCTGTGTCTACTGTCTTGGCCCTCTCCATCTTCAGGAGGACTGTTCCATATGTCATTCCTTTAGTGGAAGGGTCATGACAGATAGGCGCAGGAAGCTTATGGACAGAGGTCTTTTGAAGCCTGCCTTCCAAGAGGCTTTAGACAAGTCAGACCAGACTTCTAAATCCTCGAAGGAATCGAGGACTTCGGAGCCCAGGTCATCGGCTCCAAGTTCTTCCTTTAAAGTTCGTTCACCGGTTCCACAGACTTTGGGGCCGGGTGTTGAGCTATTGTCTGTCACCGAGCCTCGGGTCTTGGAACCGGTGACGGAACTTCCACCTCCTGCTCTTTTGAGGTCGGCACCATCCTCGATTCCTTCGACGCGATCTTCCAGGCCTCTCTCCGACACCGACGTAGATCGTGTGGTGCAGAAGCTGATGGAGAACACGGCCCTGTCCAAACTCTTTGCAGTCTCCTCTCAGTGTCGAGACTCGAAGGCCTTCCCTTGTCTCCATCTGGTCCTCCTCCGAGGCCTTCTCAGCCCTCGGAGCCGGGAGACGCTGATCTGCTGATAGTGGAGCCCTTGGTGCCGGAACCGTCTTTCTTGGTCGGCACTGTTGACCTTGACTCCGTCGGAACCATTGCCGGACTCGCGGAGCCGTCGATCTATCCTTGGTTCCGGGACCGAGAGTCGAACCGATGTTTCGGTGCCGACTCTCCCTCTCGGCGCCTCGGCACAGATCGCCTCGGCTCCGTCCTCTGGGTCGGTGCCCTTGGCTTCCGCGTTGGAGATACCTCCGCGTTCTTTGGAACCGGGGGATTTCTCGGCTCGGGGTCCAGGGGCCTTCGACCTTATGAGGAAAGTATTGTCTTCCCAGACAACTACATTAGCAGAAGCAACTTCTCCCTCCCATAAAGGCCCGTTATCCTCTTCTGCACCTACGACTACTCAAAAGCATCGAGCACCAGTGTCTCAGCTGCCCCCAGATGGAGCCCCTTCTTCCTCAGAGGCTTCATCGGATGCCCCCCTCGATGACGTCCTGAGGAAAAGATTGTGCAAGAGGAGGCACTTGGCTTCTCCACAAGAGTCCTTGACATCAGACACCGACTTAGATGAGTCGGAAGGGTCCCCAAAATCACCCTCTGAGGATGTCTCCTTTTCTGACATCCTGGAGATCTTGAAACAGAGAGGTGATTGGCAAGCCCTACCCCCTTCTGAGGATGAGTCAGTTTTGCTGAAGGCATTCGGTGCTCGCCCTTCTTCCTCCTGGGTCACGCTGCCCTTCAAGTTAATGGATTTAATTGCTCGAAGGGCGTGGGAGACACCTGACACAGTGGAGCCAGTTCCCAGGAAGCCTAATAAATATATAACGGCCCCTCAGGATAAGGCATACCTCACTAAGGGAGTTCCAGTGGACGCTATGGTGGTGGCAGCTGCCACGAAAAAGGAGATGTCCGAATCTTCCTCGTCTGTCCATCCTCCTAACAGAGATTCTAGGACCATGGGCAGATATGGGAAGCGCATTTTCAGTTCAGTGACTTTTTCCATGCGATCGCTGAACTATTTGACACATTTCACATGATTACAGAGGGATCTAGTCAGAGTTGGGAGATACCCTCCAGGGTACTACAGATGCTGCTGTCTTGGATAAGGTTACAGCACAGCTCAATACCCTTACATCTATTGTAAACTCGTCCATGAGGCTCATCTCGTATGCAGCCGAAGGGTCGAGTAGGGCTGTGGCTTCAGCGATTGCTCTTCGTAGACTGGATGCGCCTGTGCTCCTTTGCGGAAGCCTTCAAGTCTTCCTTTACTAATGCCCCCTTTGATGGTGCCACTCTCTTTGGCCCCAAAGTAAAGGAGACCCTGACCCAGTGTGAGCAAGAGGGAAAGACTCTGCTGTCCGAGTCCGTTTTTCCACCCCATCCAGACCATACCCCAAAGGGCAACGAGGTGGGAAAATGTGGTTTCGTAAACCCCAGGGTTCTTTCCCAAGCACACAGGGTGATGCCCCCTCCAGAGGCAGAGGGGGGGGGGCAGAAATGGAAGACGTCGCCCTGGTGGCAGAGGGGGTCTGCAGAACCAAGGCGACAGGGATACTATCCCTGGGAAGCCTTTCCAGCACTCCTGAAAGGAGGCCCGACTGTCCTGCTCTGGAGGCAGTCGGGGGTCGCTTAGCTTTATACCCTCAGGCCTGGCAAAACCTTACTTAAGACAAATGGGTAAAAAGCATTATTACCAGAGGTTACAAAATCCCATTTCTATCCCCCCCCCCGTTACCACAGAAAAGATTCCCAGATGTACAGCCCCATCTGCGACAACCTGCAGCTATAGAAATTTCAAAGCTGCTAGAAAGAGTCCTCCAACCAGTCCCGGTGGACCAAAGAGAATCCGGAACTTACTCAAGGTTCTTTTTAGTTCAAAAAAAGACAGGGGACTGGAGGCCAATTCTGGACCTCAGCAATCTCAATACCTATGTGAAGAAAGAAAAGTTCCGGATGGTCACGCTTCAATCGATCCTTCCGTTTTTACAGAAAGATGACTGGATGTGCTCAATAGATCTCAAGGACGCATACTACCACATCAAAACGGCTAGATCGTCCAGAGATCACCTGCGCTTCCGGCTGGGAGTCAGCCACTTTCATTTTCGGACCCTGCCTTTGGTCTAACCTCAGCCCCCAGGGTTTTCACCAAATGCATGGCAGTGGTAGCGTCTCACTTGAGACGCCTAGGATTCCGGGTGTTTCCGTATCTGGACGACTGGCTCCTTACTGCCACCACCGAGCGTCGACTGACACAGGCCAGGGACTACACACTCAGCCTTTGTGTTCACCTAGGGATTTCGATAAATTTCGAAAAATCTGCCTTACGGCCATCACAGCATATTTCATTTATAGGGCAGAGTTGGATACCCGTTCCTTGCTTCTAAGACTCCCCCCCCCCCCCCGCAAGAATAGCTTCCCTACAAAAACACATCTCTCCTTCTGTTGTCCAAGAAATCCCCAGCCAAACTAGTACTGAAAGTCTTGGGACTCATGTCATCTTCCCTCATTGCAGTTCCCATGGGAAGACTACACATGAGAGTTCTCCAATGGCTGCTGTTCGCACAATGGTCGTTCCAACAGTTACCGCTAACACGAAATTCACATTGCAAACACCTGCAAAGCACACCTGTCTTGGTGGTTACAGAATCGCAATTTCATCAGTGGCAGACCGTTTGTGTTACCCACGCCAACAGCCACGATGACCACTTACGCTTCCCTGATAGGGTGGGGGGGCATCTTTCAGGGACAGACGGTCCAAGGCGAATGGACCAATTTAGAGTACAACCTGCACATCAATGTCCTGGAGATGAGAGCAGTGTTTCTAGCATTGCAACACTTTTTCCCCCTTCTACCTCTAGGGACCATTGCAGTTCAAACGGACAACATGTCCGTAGTTTGGTACATAAACAAGGAGGAACCAAGTCTTATCAGTTGTGCAGAGAGGCCATGAGAATTTGGCAATGGGCAGAGTCCACGGGTCGCTTTCTGATTGCAACGCACATCCCGGGGTTATCCAACGTTATAGCGGACAGGTTGAGCAGAGCCATCCTGTTACCTCATGAGTGGTCCCTCAACCAGACAATAGCGGAGATAATATTCCGCAAGTGGGGCCAGCCTTGCTGAGATCTGTTTGCGTCTCCAATGAACGCCAAATGCAGAAGCTACTTTGCCCTGTTACCCCCTCCAGGGGATGTCCCCAGGGATGCTCTGATTCACGATTGGCCCCTGGGTCTCCAGTACGCCTTTCCCCCAATACCTCTGATACCAAGATTTCTCCAGAAAGCCAAGGACCTAGTAAGGACTGTAATTCTCATTGCCCCATTCTGGCCTCGTCAGATTTGGTTTCCCTTTCTTCAAGCACACCAAATTCGGGAGCCCTGGATTCTGGACCCGGTGCCAGACCTACTGACTCATTCGTCAGGAGCTCCCCACCCGTCGCTCCTGTCCCTCAGATTAGCAGCTTGGCTGCTCCGCTTCCCTTCTTAGCCAGGTCTGATCTTCTCTCTTCGGCGGTTCAAGACATTCTAGTAGCCTCTCATAAGGCTTCCACTACAAAAATTTACACCAGTAAGTGGAAACGTTTTGTCTACTGGGCGACTGCGCAGCATTTAGATCCCTTAATAGCCCTGCTAAACAAGGTTTTAGAGTTCCTATCCATGCTGTTTCACCAACGAGCCTCTACTGCCACCTTGAGGGTTCAGTTGGCTGCTATTTCTAACTTTCATGTAGGAGAGAATGGAGCGCCCATTATGGCTCATAGGCTTTGTAAAGCCTTTCTGAAAGGCTCCTTTCATCTTAGACCACCGGTTAGGTTTCCTATGGCTCCTTGGAATCTAAACCTCCTTTTATCCCAGCTAATGTTACCATCCTTTGAACTAGCTTTTTCCTGTTCCTTAAAGTTCTTGTCCTGGAAAACTCTCTTCCTAGTAGCTATCACTTCGGCCAGATGAGTATCGGAACTTCAAGCTCTCTCCATTACACAGCCATATTTAATTTTTTACCCGGACATGGTATCTTTACGCACCAACCCTTCTTTCCTCCCTAAGGTTTGTTCAGTTAACAACATTAATCAATCCATTGAGCTTCCCACATTTTTCAAAAATCATTCCAATAAGCTGGAATATATACGCTGGAGGAAACAGAGCACTCTCGACGAGGTAGCTGATATTAACAGACTTTTATTAAATAAAGGCTGAAGTGCGGTTAATAACGTACACTTTTCGGCAAATTTGTATTAAGCTTCTTCAGAGCAAAAAACAGTGAAACACACAGTGGCTTTTGTATTTAAGCACCCAACAATTACCACATTTACAATCAATTGACTGAAATAGTTCAATAAAATGCACCTGTGAGAGACAAATGAGCTATTAACAAAACATCCGGTCAATCCGCCAAAAAGAAGGCTGGATCAGAGTCCCCACAAGTGTCGTGCCCAAAAAAAGCCAGAGACAATAAAAACTGTAAAAATGTTAAAAAATTTTTAAAAACAAGTTAAAAATAAGGTGTAAGGACATCCATTAGGTCCTTAATGTTACTTATATTCACGTAACAATTGTCATACCTGTTTGTACCAGAAGGGGACGTACCTCTAGCATAAAGTTATTAGTTCTCAAATGCTACAATCGGACTGAGTTTTTTTAAAAATCTATCAGAAAGATATGCATGGAATAAATATACAAGTGTACAAGAATAGTACCAAAGTTAAATATAAATATAAATCTTGAACTAATTATTCCTAACTAACTTATTAACTCATCCCTTTGTAATAACTCGTGGGCAAGAAGGAACTTAATTAACATTTTGTAAACGTAAAAACCATAAGCTTTCTTGTTCTTTCCACCTCTATGTACATGCCCACTGAGGATTCCAAGTGGTGTTAAGATAAGCAGCCCCACCGTACGGTAGAGGTATGCGTAAAAAGACTGAGACAAACACAAGGTGACAGCCAATGTTTGGAAATATAAGTGTAAGGAGCCAATGTTAAAAAAGTAGTGGAAGGAAAAATTAATAAATTAATATGAAACATATTGTTGTTAAGTTCCTATAGTTCCGATTAGATAAGGGGTAAGAAGAGTGCAAGACAAGGGTGTACAGAGATTAAGAATTAGTCAGTGTTGGTAACAAGGCAAGCACAAACACAAATAAGAAGTACTGAATGAGAGACAGTCCTACATAATGGTAAGAGAGACAGTCCTACATAATGGTCAGAGTGGACAGTATAGACACAGGTGTAAAGGCCATTGTAGTAGTACTACAGGCCAAAGGCTGAATAGTGGGTCGGAAAGGAGAATAGTGTAATTCTAAGTCCCTAACCATAATGATCATTATGTCTGTTACTGTCTTTCTAAGTTCTTTAGCCTCGATATACATTGGATGGAACACATTTCGTTAATGCCGGGTCTCTGGTTGGCATTCACCCTAAGTTTCCAGATAAGCTCTTTCCTTTCAAGTTTGAGAGAATCATGGCCACCCCTTCCATCACTAATCTGCTGGTCTATGGCCCTAAATTTGAACTCATGTCCTGGGTGGTCATTGATGTGTCTAGCCAGGGCATTAGTAAGTTCATTACACCTGATACTGTATAGGTGTTCATAAATCCTTTCATTCAGTTTTCTGTCCATCTTCCCAATATAGAAGGCCGGACAGAAACAACACTTAGCCAGGTACACCACTTGTTTGCTGTTAGTTAAATTTGTGATGTGTTTTAAATTTCTCTCAAACTTGAAAGGAAAGAGCTTATCTGGCAACTTAGGGCGAATGCCAACCAGAGACCCGGCATTAACGAAATGTGTTCCATCCAATGTATATTGAGGCTAAAGAACTTAGAAAGACAGTAACAGACATAATGATCATTATGGTTAGGGACTTAGAATTACACTATTCTCCTTTCCGACCCACTATTCAGCCTTTGGCCTGTAGTACTACTACAATGGCCTTTACACCTGTGTCTATACTGTCCACTCTGACCATTATGTAGGACTTTCTCTCTTACCATTATGTAGGACTGTCTCTCATTCAGTACTTCTTATTTGTGTTTGTGCTTGCCTTGTTACCAACACTGACTAATTCTTAATCTCTGTACACCCTGTCTTGCACTCTTCTTACCCCTTATCTAATCGGAACTATAGGAACTTAACAACAATATGTTTCATATTAATTTATTAATTTTTCCTTCCACTACTTTTTTAACATTGGCTCCTTACACTTATATTTCCAAACATTGGCTGTCACCTTGTGTTTGTCTCAGTCTTTTTACGCATACCTCTACCGTACGGTGGGGCTGCTTATCTTAACACCACTTGGAATCCTCAGTGGGCACGTACATAGAGGTGGAAAGAACAAGAAAGCTTATGGTTTTTACGTTTACAAAATGTTAATTAAGTTCCTTCTTGCCCACGAGTTATTACAAAGGGATGAGTTAATAAGTTAGTTAGGAATAATTAGTTCAAGATTTATATTTATATTTAACTTTGGTACAATTCTTGTACACTTGTATATTTATTCCATGCATATCTTTCTGATAGATTTTTAAAAAAACTCAGTCCGATTGTAGCATTTGAGAACTAATAACTTTAAGCTAGAGGTACGTCCCCTTCTGGTACAAACAGGTACGACAATTGTTACGTGAATATAAGTAACATTAAGGACCTAATGGATGTCCTTACACCTTATTTTTAACTTGTTTTTAAAAACTTTTTAACATTTTTACAGTTTTTATTGTCTGTGGCTTTTTTTGGGCACGACACTTGTGGGGACTCTGATCCAGCCTTCTTTTTGGCGGATTGACCGGATGTTTTGTTAATAGCTCATTTGTGTCTCACAGGTGCATTTTATTGAATTATTTCAGTCAATTGATTGTAAATGTGGTAATTGTTGGGTGCTTAAATACAAAAGCCACTGTGTGTTTCACTGTTTTTTGCTCTGAAGAAGCTTAATACAAATTTGCCGAAAAGTGTACGTTATTAACCGCACTTCAGCCTTTATTTAATAAAAGTCTGTTAATATCAGCTACCTCGTCGAGAGTGCTCTGTTTCCTCCAGCGTTTGTATCCAGTTTCTTTTTCGTTTCTACTAAAGCTGGAATATATGTTGCACAAGTTGGATGTGCATAGACAACTCAGATTCTACCTAGGTAGAACTGAAGACCATAGTAAAGCAGACCAACTCTTTTTATAGCCTTTGCGGACAACAAAAAGGGCATGGCAGTCACTAAGCATACTCTCTCCAAATGGCTAACTGATTGTATTACCTTCGTTTATGCTGCTTCTAGTCACAGTTTGCCCACCAAACCAAAAGGACATTCTACTAGATCAGTTTCTACATCTTTGGCTCATGCGGCTCGCCTGCCTTTGGACACTATTTGTGCGGCCGCCACTTGGTCTAAACCACATACATTCATCACTCATTATAAAGTGGATAGGATTTCCAGGGACAGAGCAACTTTTGGTTCCACTGTGCTCAGGAACGTTCTCCCGTGAGTCTCTCGGGGCCATGGAGCTAGGGACGCTACCCATGTGTAAGAACAAACGGCGAGATTGAACACTCTCACATAAAGAAGTTATGTTCTTACCATAACGTTCCATGTGGAGTGTTCATCTCGCCTTTGTTCTTACATCCCCACCCTCCCACCCTCAGGTCAGGAAGAACGTCCAGTTTAGAAGTCTGGTCTGTTTGCCTCCCACTAGTATTCTCTTTGTGGTACTACTGGCTTGAGTTACTTACGCTACTTGTGTATATGTATGTATTCTTGGATGTTTACATTGTTGTTGCTGGATCTGGTGTTTTGCAAACTAGATCTGAGGTAAAGGCAGAGGGAATTGTGGGGAGGTAGGTTGGTCTCGAGCTTCTTCTGGATGCAGAGCTTTGCTAAGCGGCCGACTCGGAGCCGAGGATTGGCTCCAACACCCATGTGTAAGAACAAAGGCGAGATGAACACTCCACATGGAACGTTATGGTAAGAACATAACTTCTTTTTCTGGCTCATCCCAGTTCTACCTAGTGCCTACCACCCTGTGCGTACCTTTGGGATTCTACCCATATGTTATTACTGCAGCTGTATGCACGATGAACATAGTACAGTTTTGTACCTACCATAAATGTAGATGTTCGAGTGCTAATACAGCTGCAGTACAGATTTCCCTCCCTCCTTCCCCTCTTGGTAAAGGCTTAGGACCTAACCCCTCTTCATACAACCTGTTTGGGTTATCCTTCTATGGTATATTTGCTTGCAACTACTGTTTTTTGATTACATTGCATTGCATGTATATAAATATAATTTATGTATTGCCTTCCTACTGGGGGCACCTGACATCTGGGGCAAGAAAGACTGAAGAAAATGGCGTCGGCTGTGTCTTAAATACTCCTGCCTCGCTGACGTCAGGAAAGGAAGCGACAACAACCAATGCCGGACCTAGACTTTGGAATTCGGCCGACCGAGGGACCGCCTGACGGCAGAGAAACCCATATGTTATTACTACAGCTGTATTAGCACTCTAACATCTACATTTATGGTAGGTACAAAACTGTACTTTTCTCTTTGTATAGTCTAAGGAGGTACTTCTCAAGTCATTCATACCAACGTGGACTGTGACAGAGTCATATCAGTACCTGTTATTGAGAGACTTGAGTGCGTCTGTGTTATAGTGGGTTCTGGCACCTGAGAAACTACTAACTTTGACTGTCTTCTTCTCCAGCCTGGTGAGAGGCACATCTGTGTCTTACAGTGGAGTCTGCTATGGCGAATGGGTTTGGTTTATGGTTAAGCCTTAGTGGCTGAGAGAGACAGGTGTGTGGACTATGGGTGATATGTTGTGTGGAGGGTTGTAGAGTTTGTGTGTTTTTTGCCTCAGAGGTCTCCTTTGTTTGGGTATGTTTTTGTTGAGAACCTATGCATATGTGGGTGTGTTTTGCATAGGTATGGGTGGTTGAGGTGTAGTGACTGACAACTTTAGTGCCGGATGTACTGGCTTGAGGGTGAGAGCATAGACTCAAGGTTCCCAATGTAACTGCATCTCTCAAATGATGTTCCTAGGTGGTAGCAGTAGATGGTTGTCCATGTACATTAGGCAGTTGCTACAGTGTCTCAGGATGCCCATATTAACCAGATTGGCAGGAGAAACTGTAGGAAATTGTCCATGTATATTTGTCAGAATCTGAGGGTCGCAGGCCAGGGAGAGCTGAGGGGGAAGACCTAAAGCCCAAGTGCTTAAACCAAAACTAAGAGGCTTAGAATAACACTGTTTATACAGGCTATAAACGAGCAGTAATAAGTGCAGCAGAAAAGATGCAGTTGACCACTTTAGAGAACAATCAACAGAAAAAGCAAGATGAAGTAATAGAGTAGGAGAAAACAGAAATAACAGTAAAAGCAGCTGAATAAAGTTTTGTAAAGTGGAAATGGAGACCGGAGGAACAGGTAGAATGAGCTAATGAGACGTGACTGGGAGGAATGGCACAGATCAAATTTATAGTAGGCCGGGCAACTGCAAAATCTGCCAAGTTTATGAACACAATTGTGTGGGAGGGTGGGGGGAAAACAAAATTCAGACAGAGGTCAAGCAAGTATATAAATGCAGACACAGACAAGTAATTCAGTCAAGCAAATAAAAAAGTGCAGTACTGTAAGAATCACTGAAGATGTATTCCTTGGGTCGAAGCTTTGCACTGTTCCCTTGCTGGCACCTCTCCCTGCTCCAGAGGTTCCGTCTGTGGCAACCTTTTTCCAATTTCTTCTCTGTCCTCTCTCTCAAATAAGGAATGTCTCAGGGTTCTATGATCTGTGGCCTCCAGTATCCCCATACTCCCTCCCCCAGGCTCTGCATGAGTAAATGCCAATGGCATCTCAAATCATTGTGGCTCCAACATTGCAGCACTGTGCAGTTTTGGCCTTTTCTCGTCTCCAATTCAGGTTTCAGTGGTGGATCCATCAACGCACTCTGTCCAGGGCTTCCCTTCCAGGTGCTGATTCCTTCTCAGGAACTGTTCATGGATGCCTTGGACTTTTTGGTGGGATAGCTTCTTGTGGCCTCAAAGTCCAAGGTTTTTGACCTCAAACGCCAGATCATGTCACCATAAGAAATGGAGCTTGCCTTTTGGCTGTGCAATCCTTTCATTCCCTTTTCCTTTCTGGCCCCCCTCATCTTTACAGACCATAACACTGATGTGGTATGTTAAGCTGGAGATTACAGAATGTTATCTCCTTTATAGATTAGCTGTTCGGGTCTGGGATTTCACTATCCAGTATAAAGTGACTCTTCAGGCAGTTCACATTCTTCAGAGCACAATTGAGTGACAGTCTTTGAGCAAGCCCGGAACATAGGTTCATGCATGAATGGCTGTTTCACAGAGATATCCTTCCGATTATGTCCAGGAACCTATTTCAAGTGGATCTTTTTGCCTCCCCTTTGAAAAGACTGGTTCCTGTATTGTGTTTTCTATTGTGTTTGCATTTCATGTCATCTGACTTGGAAAGTGGATGCCCTGTCTTTTCCTTGGAAGCAAAAGTTTGTATGAGTTCACCCAACCCCTCCTGTGTTATGAGTTCTGCACAAGATCAGGCAGGACTCTACCAAAATCTTGCTGGTGACTCCCTTTTGGCCACGACAAGGGTTGGTTCCTTTCTCATATGGTCAGCGACAGTCACCACAAGGGTGGATCCTTTCGCACAAGACAAGGGGTCTCATATCCATCCTTACCTGTCCAAGCGCCACTGTAGGTGATAGGCTTTTGATTCCTTTTAGGCCCCTGTTTTCTGAAGAAGTGCTTTGGGTTCTGCTGGAGGCCAGGAAACCTACTACTAGAAAATTGTGTATGCCTAACTGGAAGAGATTTTTTTTGTCTGGTGCTTCTCTGTCCATCAGGATCTCCTTTTTGTGGAGGAAGTTTAAAGGTACAGGATATGAAATGGGATGAAGTAACAGCCAGAGCTTGATTGAAACCAAGTTAAGAAAAGCCTCTAACTGGAAAACCCCAGGCCCAGATGCAGTACTTATGGTTAAAAGTATTAAGATCTTTGTACAAATATTTAGTCATGAGTAAGAACCATTTATATGCACATCCCGAACAGACACCTGTCTGGCTTGCAGGAAAAACAACACTCCTACTTAAGAGTGAACCTGCAAGCTACCCTAAAAATTATAGACCAATAATTTCCCTTTAGACATGTAAACTGTACACTGGAATTGATGCCAGTAAGTTTATTGTCATTTAGAAGAAAACTCCATTATGACAATAGAACAAAAGGGCAATAAAAAGTCATATGAAACAAAGGATCATTTAGTAAGGTCATAGTGGAGAAATGTAAAAAGGGAAGAATCTACGTATGGCATGGATTGACTGCAAAAAAGCAATTGGTATATCCCACATTGATGGATAATAGTGCTTAAAAATCTTAGATACACCCTACACTGTTAGACTACATTACAGTGACCATAAATCAGTGACAGACCACTTTGCAGTTATGTCATGATAAAGGACAAGTTATCATCCCAGGGATAAAAATTCAGATGGGGATATACCAGAGTGACTCCCACCGCTGCTGTTCTGCTTTGCCCTTAATCCGTTAAGCTAACAGTTTAGGCCACGGATAAAATTTGGCTCCGAGAAAACAGCAACTGTGTAAAGACTTCTCATCTTCTCTTTGTCAATGATCTAAAACTGTATAGCTCATCAGATGAGGAACTGAAAGCACAACAAGTTGTCAAGTTTTTCAAATACAAGAATGTCATTTGGTTTTCATAAATGTGCAAAAGCAGCCTTTAATGCTGGAAAACTGCAGCACCAAGAAAACAGTTTGGGAGAAGAATGTGATATAAAAGAACTTGAATAAGAGGGAGTGTATAAATATTTGGGAATTGATAAAGGGTCAACAAAACATGAACAAGTGAGAATAAAACTTAGTAAGGAATACTTTAGAAGACTTTAATCTTGAAAACAGTATTAACATCTAGTATCAAAATTCAGGCTATAAACCAATTTGCTCTTCCTGTCCTAACAGGTTTTGGAGTGATTGACTGGCCCCGAAATGTGTTGGATAGAATTTGGACAGGAAAACAAGGATGCTTCATGCTCACCAAATGATTTATAAAAAAAATCAGTGCATACCATTCCCTGTTCCGAAGGAGGGATGGGCCTCCTTGAAATTGGTAACACGCATTAGATCTGCAATCATGGGACTGTACACATCCAAGGGAGCCAGCAGGATTTCATGCAGGGGGGTGCAAACCCAGAGCCCTGTCCATGCAGCCCCACCTCCTCTGCCCGCCCACACAGCCATTTACAGGGTCCCATTCCTTGGCTGTTTCTCCCCAGTTGCCGTAAACACTGTTCAAACTTCTCAGTGTGCATACTGTTTTATGCTTTACTTCTACAATGATTACAGATATCTGGATTTAATTAGGAATTAGTGATGTTTTAATTTTTTTTAATGCACCCAGTCTACATTGCAACTAACTCAAGGTAACTTTCAGCTGGCAGCCCTTTTAAATTCTGATCAAGAAGGCTTGGCTGTTGAGTTCTCTGTACTGGAATAATTTCTCAGTTGCTAATAATATAGATGAGGGAAAGGAGGTACTCACGGCTTACCTTGACCTTGCTAAAGCATTTGACACCATTCCCCATTCAGGTATTATTGATAAGCTCACCAGTCTGGGTATAAACCCTTACGTCACAAGATGGATTGCAAACTGGCTCTCAGACAGATCTCATAAAGTAAGAGTAGCGGGATCTATGTCTGAATCCAGACCAGTAACGAGTGGTTTGCCTCAGGGCTCTGTCCTGGGGCCCCTCCTGTTTGGCATATACTTCAGAAGTACAGGCAAGCACAGAAGGGCTGTGGCTGACTAAGTTTGCGGATGACTGCAAACTGGGTGCTATAATAGAGTCTCCGGCCGACATGGAGATCCTCCAGAAGGGCCTAAATGAGACTGATGCATGGTGTCAAAGCCATGGTCTCAAGCTAAATGCAAAAAAATGCGTAATAATCCCCTTTGGAAAAAACAGAGTACCCGCAAACTACAACATAGGAGGTAATCCCCTGAAATCTGAAGAAGAAATAAGGGATCTAGGGACCCAAGTAGATAGTCAGCTTTCCTTTGATAACCATGTTGCCAAAGTGGTTAGAAAATCCTTCTGTGTGACCCATCTGATTACGAAAGGGTTTGCATCAAGATCTAAGGATGTAATGGTGCCCATCTAACTCTTCCCTCATCAGACCCACTATTGAATACAATGCACCAATTGGAATGTACCTGGCTAGACATCTCCAGCAGCTGGAGAGACCACAGAGGTACCTAACCAAGAGGATTACTGGCCTCAAACAGTTGCCCTATGCAGCACGATTGAAAAAGCTAAGTCTGTTCTCTGTTGCATACCGCTTTCTCAGAGGTGATCTCTGTCTAACGTACAGAGCCTTGTCCAACCCAGAATTGTTGAACATGCTCCATCTTAGCAAAACCAAATCTACTCGAGCTACACACTCTAGGGATATAAACCTCAACACAACTGTGAATAG
Source organism: Protopterus annectens (assembly GCF_019279795.1). Lineage (NCBI taxonomy): Eukaryota > Metazoa > Chordata > Ceratodontiformes > Protopteridae > Protopterus > Protopterus annectens. The sequence goes on from NC_056745.1 coordinate 666,552,281, forward strand.
AACATGCTGGAGGGATAGATTCCCTTCGCAGAGACTTCCCTTACTATGGAACAGGGTCCCGATCTACATAAGACAGAGCCCCTCACGATCACGCTTCAAGAGGAACCTTGATGAGTGAATGGGTAACAAAGTTCACACCGGGGATCACACCAACAGCACTACTAGATAGGGGCCAAGGGTACTAGCTGCTAGTACAAGGGTCTAGGGAACTACTAAAGGGGCAGTGAATACCGCACAACTTGGCTGGGCTAATATATGCCTTTGGGCAGATAGCCCAGTACCAACCTATAATCATTTTATTTACTTGTGTACTAACGAGTTTTTCTTTTTACCTATCATAAAGACAAGGTATTAGTTTTACCTTAGAATACTTCCCCTTATTTTATTTTTTTAAGTGACTTAGAAACTACTGTGGAATAGTGTTCATTAGCTCAGTATTTCTCTTCATGTAGGACACTAAACTTGAGTCCCATGAGCATGTTCAGATTATACAGATTTAAACAGATTAGTTTATAACACTAGTGTTCTTTGGCTTCCAAGATTAGCTCTCAGTAACACAAGTTGCTGTTTAAATAAAAGCTGGCATTCTGTGCTCTGAATACACGACACATTATAGCTGTATTTAACTTAAACTATGTGCAGTCACTAAATTGTTTGCGTCTTTCGCCTTTTCCCGGTTAGGGGTCTTATTTTTTGCTTAATCAAGCATTTCTTCATAATCCCATCATTGACAGTTGCAAATCATCACTTCATCTTTTTATAGATGATTCCAGTAGCCCTCATGTATGCACATTATTAATTCTTTTTTCAAGATTAGTTTTACTGAGTGAGCAAGGGAAATTCTGGCCGTTTTCTGCTTTTGTGTGGTTGACCCTTAGTTATATGAACTGGGTCTGTTATCAGTGATGTGAACTTCATTATATGCTTAACTAAAAGCTTCAGACCTTTTTTCTCGACGCAGCCATTACAGTATCATTCCTGTTACTGTGATAAACAAGAGTAGCCATGCACAAGAAGTGTACATATATATACTTATAATATATACAGATTGTATTCATTGTAATATAAAATAAGTTAATATATCCCTTGTATAATACAGCACCACTTGTTAGACTGTTTAAAATGTATAGTTTTGAATGTTTTTCCAGCAAGCAGTGAAACAAAATATATGAACCAATAGTGGCAAACTGCCCAATTCAGAACATTTCAACCATAAAAGGCCATTTAAACCTCTGTCATTACAATCCATCAGTGTCCGTCAGTATGCACAATCTCTGCAGAAGTAAATGTCATCTGAATAATTCCACATTATAGAGATCTGAAACTAATGAAGAGGTTGTTGCTAGAAAACAACTTTATATTTCAGTGTTTAATCTACAAATTCAGTGCCTGCTGCCCTTGAAGAATAAATTGCCTAAGTTACATTAAAACATTTGTAAGCTGGTACATTGCAATAGGCAATGGGTGGTAAGCTGAAAAACAAGTTCATAGTTATTAGGCATCTCATCCAAAGGAGGGTCATAGTCCGGACTGCAGCACTCCATCCCCCTTAAAATACAAATCTATATGCTGTGGGAGTAGAACCTATAGCAGTCTGCATCAAGACGCTTGTATGCTACCTGCTGTGCTACTAACACTGCTTTAAAATTCTATACCACAATAATGATACCATTTGCTAAACAAAACAGCTGCACATTTTAAGCAGACTTAGCATGAGCAGCAGTAAACTTCTCTTCCCTTTAAGCTCACAATTCCTTGAAAATGCACTTGAAAATAAATTCCACCTGCTAACTCTTAACTAGGGCATTTCACTATCTGTCACGCACCTCAACCTCTTTGTGCAAGAAATCTGGACAAAGGCCAACATAAATAAGGACAGATTATAAATATTGCTCTCATGAACTTAGAACATTGCTAGAACAGGATTTATGTTGGCATGCATTTATCTAAAGGGTATGATATCTAAAACTCAAATGTCTGTTATTTAACAACTTCAATCCTTTTTAGGAGGAATATGGAGCAAAAAGCTGGACAGCTGAGGGGCATGCTACGACCTTCTTATACAGACATAAACACACATACTTGGCTATTTTGTCTTCTGCTACTGATTAAGGTTACAAGTCCAACTTCAGAAGCTCCTCCAGAGGTTTTCTGCAGAAAGTTATGACATGACCGGTCAACATTTCTTACTAGTATATTCATTGTAGTTTTGTACAAGTGTAGTCCTGCTGCCTCTATCCCTTCTAGTATAATTATTCTATCCCCTGGTGAATGTTTTCCATACATTTACTTTATGATCATATATGACAATGTTCTACACATGCTTCCTATGTTTCTCTATAGCCCTCCTTTCATAAATTTACCTGTATATTCCCTTATAGCTCCTTTTCTTTCTTTGCTGACTCAGTGAGACATTCGTATATAATTTTAGTAATAATAAGCATCTGAAGTTTGTGTATGTGTATATTGTATATGCATATTATTTTATATATATATATATATATATATATATATTCACTATGAAGGGTTGAAATTTCCGAACATCGAACCTCTGGTAGTAGAAGACCAGAGGATCGAAGTGCTGAAATATCATACTTACAAAAAAAAATATTAACATAAAACATGGAAAGTTTTTAATTCAGGTTTTTGCAAGGGGGGCAAAAAAGAATGTGCGAGTCAGACAGATGTGAACAGTCATTAATTAATTTTTTCATTTATACTTTAATCTTCTGGCTCTCCCCATACACAGACGCATGCCAAATATGCAATGTCAGTGCGGATCTCAAAGCTTTCATAGATGCACCATGTGATAGTTAAATGGATTGTGAACAGAGATGCTCAGAGATGTGCAACACTCCTGCAGTTTTTACATCTAAACACCACAGTTTTCTGTACATCTTTTATGCCACATCCGTCTTTCAAGGGCCCAGAGAAACGGATGTCAGCAATGAATGCTCATCACAACAGCTTCTCAAGGACATATATATTCTCTAGTATTACAATAAACCAAGGCCGGTGTCCCTGTAGAAAACTAGGGAGCTCTGATCATCTCTCCTGCTGTAGTGATTAGTTACTAGGTCATGTTAAAGTGCAGTACATATGCAAATTACTTACTCCTGTTTTCTCTGTTTTTATAAGAAATGGCCATGTATTTGCCAGGTTACAGAATATTTTGTTTCACTGCCCTGTCCTCTTTTACTCATGAAAAACAATTATTTTGCATAAAGAAAGAATCTCAGTAAACTAGCAATTGCACCACTAGAACTGGGGAAATTATGCATCAAATATATCAATCTGTTTCCAGAACAGAAAACTTATGCTCTGTAAAGAACCCAGTCTTTTGTGCCTTGTCTTTATGCTTTTATTTCCTTCTGTGCACTGCCGTCATAAATGTAAGCTCTGGAGGGCATGAATATACTGTACATTTCCTACTTATACATGCCAAAGTGGGCATTATATAAAATGATTGATCTAATAAGGACTTTGTAAAGGGGGGCAATAACTAGAGCTAGTCATAATTTGTTTATAAGCTGTGCATTATAGAAAGATTTTCTTACGACTCTGGGCTCATGTTGGTCAAAAGTTAAGTCCCTGTACACACTACTACTGTTTTAGAAGCAGGTTTGACTGCTGATAATCACAGAATATATGGTACCTAGACAATCCCATGCTATCACCAGCAGCTTAAATAGTGAATGGAGCAAGCCCGGCAGCAGCTTAAACAGTGAACGGCGCAAGCCTGGCAGTAGTTTCATAACACAAATACATGGCAGAATGGAGCAAGCACAGCAGCTTAAACAGTGAGTCAATGGAGAAAGCCCAGCAGCAATTTCATAACAAATACGTGACAGTGCTTACTGTGACTCTGGCAGCAAGTTTTATAAATAAATAGCAGTCCTTCATGACTAAAACTTGCAAGTTTTTAGAAACTTTGTTGTGTCTTTCGGCTTATCATGGTTAGGGGTCGCCACAGTGGAACTCCGGTCCGCTAATGTTTGTTAGTGGATTTTTACGTGCCGAGTTACCAGCCTTGATGCACAACCTTCAACGAAGGCACGCTCATTCATGCATGCCTCCACACAGAAGATGCTCTAGCTGAGAATCGAACGGGACAACATCTTGCTGTGAGGCGACAACGCTACCACAAACTAATTAAAATAAATACAATTACACTTCCACCTAAACTCTGGTCTGCTAAAGTGACAGCTATCAAAATGGGAGGTTCTTAGCAATGCATTTGGTCTGCAAGTTTTCTTTCTCTGTGTTTCAGTTTATATCAAAACACCAAGCCAGTCAGACTAATTCTTACTGGCCATCCGAGCAGATACCACTCCTGGGCTATGTGTTACAGGATTAAGAAGTTCTTAAAAACATACTGCTGAGTGTTACTTTATGATCATGGAACTGTATGTACCTCAAGTAAGGAAGACTGCAAGGGAAACGAGTTTTAACTCTTGACTATGTTTGAACCTCAACATCAAAACATCCATTCTGAGGTGGGGACAGTGCTCACCCAATCCCTGCTCCTGTGGCTGTTTACCGTGATGGCATACACAGGGTTTGGGGATATATCAAGGACATCCAAACAGGTTAAGTCACTGAGGGACTTACTAAACTTAGTATTACCGCAGACAGCAGTAGGAGCAGAGACCATGATTGTCAGCATCTGTTAAAGACACTACCCTTCTGAGTCCACTGCCTGCTGTCCACAGACTTCCTACAACCAGGATAAACATACATAACTACTTACTGTGGCATGGGTAATTTTCTGGCAGCAATTGTGCGATTCCCTACTCACGAACGTTTGTATTTAAAATTCATGCGATGCCCGCATGACTGTTGGGTCCTAAAACAGGTCTTTGCAGCTGAAAAGTGCTATGGTTACAGCTCCTATGCACAGAAGATGAAAACAGGTCGCAAGCACCTGTTGCGTCTGTGCAACTGGATGGGATGCAAAGGGTGTTCTTACAGAGGAACCTTTAAAAGGGCAACTTTTTAAAATTAAAATAGTTAATTTCTCTGCCAGCCCGTTCCGGGGGGGGGGGTGCAAGTGCACCCCCTTGCACCTCCCTGCGGGCGCCCATGTACACATCTGACCTTACAAGACCCAAATGTAGTGAAAGTTTTGAAACACGAGAATAAATCTAAGATGACTTCTCCGCTTAATCTGGCAGAAGCATATCAGCATCAAGTAAGGAATGGAAATCAAGCCAGAAGTAGATAAAAATCTGGCAGCAACTGAATATACCAAAAAAAGAATACAAGATGAAGGATCAGATGCAAAGGCAAGAAATGTGGAAGATTCCTAAATATAGTTGCAAGTATAGAAGACTTTTGGATGAACCTCTTGTTCATCAGGATCAAACACAGGAATGGTTAAGGAGAGGTGAATTCAAACCAAGATATAAAAGGTTAATATTAGCTGGACAAGATAGTGGTGGGCTATGTACACATTGGTTTACAAAGTCAGTTGATCATGTGGGAAAAACAGACAAATGTAGGCTTTGTAAAACAGAATTGAAAACGGTTGCGCACCTCATTGGTGGTTGTGACATACTAATGGCAGAAGGACTGTATACTGAAAGGCATAATAATGTGGAAAGACTGATGCAGTTGGGATTGTGCAAACATTATGGTATTTAAGTGGCTAACAGAACACTGGAAACATGAACCACAAAGCATTTTAGAAAATGAGTGCTACATCACTTGATCACCCATTACAAACAGTTCAAAAGATAGATGCTAGAAAAACGGATATCGTGTTCCATGAGAAGACAAAAGTAGCATTGGTCATTGAAATTGCCACACCTAGTGACTACAGTGTATTGCATGCAGAGAGAGACATTCATAAAATATCAAGATTTCCAGTTGGAAACAGAAGTGTGGAAGAAAGATACCCAGACAGTTCCAGTAGTAGGAGCAGTGGGTCTTATAAAAAAGAATGTACAATCTTATTTAGATGTTGCCAATGCATGCAACCCCATACAAATTGCAGAAGGAACATTTACTGGGCACATTGAAGCTGCTGTGAAGAGCACTTTTGGCTGACAGATTGAAACAATACTATTTATTGACATTTGGAAACTGGGGAAGTCCACTGGGTCGGAAACCCATTTTCAGTCGAGGCCCAGGGAGATGAGCTCCAACAATGGTTACAAGACATGGTGTTGCATCACATGAGCAAGTATATACAGAGTATACAAAGAACATCAATTATAATTATACAGCCTACATCAGTTGCCAGTTTAAGTAAACCTACATATTGGAAAGTATTTACAAAAGTTTAGGGTACGGTATAGAAATTATAAGCATGTACAGGCATGTATAAACATTCATATCTTTTTTTTTAACCAAAAAAAAAAAAAAAACACTTTGGTCCATAAAGCTGCTACAAGAGAAGATCAATGTAGCATATAGAACAAAATCTAGAGCTGCAGTAAAAGAAAAATCTAGGGACAGAAACATAGATGTGTGAAGTAAAGGGCATTTGATAGTGACTAGTGACAGATACAGTGACCCTATCTATTGTGGTTTAGGCAAGTAGATGCAGGAGCACTTTTGATTATTGAGTTAATGGGATTTTAGTGCAGTTTTGAATGCTTTTAAGCAATCTGAGTAATGGAAGAGGGTAGTGCATTCCAAGGTTTGGCAATGAAGGAACAGAGGCTTTGACCTGCGCTTTTGTTGGTCTTGGATATGCTTAGGAGCCATTTGCTTGAGGACTTAAGATTGCATGTAGGAGTGTGTGTATGTAAGATGGTTTGAAGAGAGGGGCAAAGGTTGGGGTTATGTAGTAGTTTGTGGGTGAATGTTGGGTGTATTGTAGATAGTGAGTGTGGGGAGCAATTGAATGATTTGAGTTGTAGTAGTTTAGGGTGCGATACTGTATCGAAATTCGTAGATCCAATAGGATAACTGAGGATGTTCTGTAGTCCTAGCTCGCCTGCATTCTTACATATGGGTTCAGAGCCGATCCTCTGCTCCAACAAGGCTGATTACAAAGCTCAAAGTCTCTCAGTTGGCTTGTGGCAAGGTGGGTATCCCATAGTGCACTAGTAAGAATCCCCAGATCTAGTTTGCCGCGTCTACAAGTTCAGAAGTACTTCTTGCTTGGCCGTGGCTAAGTTGCATATTTTTCATTATTATTATAGTCTTATTGATATTTCTACTCAGTTTAGTTTATACAGGCTTAGTAATAGTTTTTTTATAGGTAGTAAATAGTAGTGTGTTTTGCTAAATTTGGGTAGTTATTGGTGAGAACTTGTTGGCTGTTCTAGGCCTGTTTTTTGTTCTCTGACTGGTATCCTGTGTGTTAGTTTTTCATAGTTTCCTGTTAATGTAGGTCCGCGTTTGGTTTAGGACCTTGTGCTTTCTAGTTTTCAATAGAGTAGTATATTGTGTGCAGTGTCATTTACTATTATTGACTAGTTTTTGCCTGCTGTTTAATATTTACAATTTGTGGTAATTTCTGAATTGGCTTCTATTTTGTTTCCCACAGCTAGGTCCATTTAAGTTAGAGGACTTTGTCCTCGGTTGTGTTTTTGTGTGTAATATTTTCTTAAAGGGTGAGACCTGTTTAGATTACAGGACCTTGTCCTCTCTTCTGTCTTGTAGAACTTCCATTTGTACTAAGACATGTCGAAGGAGTCCAAAGATCATAAAACTTCAGGTTTTAAAAAGTGCCTTAAGTGCTCCCAAAAATTGTCAATTACTGATGGGCGTAGTAATTGCATTTACTGCCTCGGAGCCATTCACCTACAGGAAACTTGTTCTTTCTGTCACTTCTACAGCTGTAGAGTTCTCCAAGAAAGGAAGAACAAATTGATATTGAATTGTCTCCTTAAGCCTTCCTTTGAGGAGGGTTTAGCCAGCTCTTCATCATCCTCCAAGTCTCACTCCTCCAAGAAAGAGGAGGTCAAGTCAGCAAAGAGACATTCTTCTGCACAGACTGTTTTGTCTGAACCTCCTCAGAAAACTTTAAAATTGGATAAGCCTTCTACCTCTTCGGCTCCACTGTCCTCTGAGCCAGTCGAGGTTATCGATGTTGACACAGCAATGTCGGCCCCAAGTCTTTCAGAGCCGATGACTGAGAAATTTCATCAGAGCCGGTCCAGAGATCTATTGCCACTCTCCCCAACTTTACGATCTCCCATTTTACAGAGATCTAGGTCACCTACCCTGTCATCCAGATCCTCCAAGAGCCTTTCTGAAGAGGATGTAGAGAGAGTAGTGCTTAATGCTTTACCAAAATTGTTGCTGGCTCCAACCCAGTTGGTTCCGAGCTATCCAAGACCATTCTTCCTGTTGCTGTTCCTCCTCTGAGCCGTGTTGGTCCTTTGGAACCAGAGATTTTGGTGCCATTGTGGAACCCTTGGTGCCCAGGAGCCAGAGCTCACCAGTTGGCCCCAACAGGGATGCTTGGACCTGAACCTAGTCAGTGCCGAGCCTTCCTCAGTGCATCGGCTAGGTTGAGCTCAGACCCTGCATCCATGTCAGAGCTGATCGCTTTGGAGCAGAGGGCTACCTCAGTTTCCTTGGAAGCAGGGCTGTCCTCTGAGCTGGAGAGATAGAACATGCTGTTTTGGTCATCAGCTCCACTCAAGGGCATTGATACTATTCCCCCTCAAGCACGGACTTCTGTCTCAGCACCATCTCTCTCGCTCAACAGCAGAGACCTGCAGCCTCAGGAGCCCTTGTTGGGTGGCCCCCAATCTTCCAGAGACCTCCCCAGAATACCCTTCTTAGCCTCCTCGGAAGAGGACATGCAAGAGAAAGCATGTACACTCCCTGGATGAGTCCATCGCCTCAAACACTTATGTCGAGGAGTCAGAAGAGGGTCCCTTAGGTCGTCTTATATCGCCTTTGTAGATATTTTGCAGATCCTAAAGCAGAGAGGTGGCTGGCCCACTGTCGCCCCTTCTGATGAGTCGGTGTACCTGAAGGCTTTCGGGTCTCAACATTCAGCCTCTTGGGTGTCTCCACCTTTAGATTAACTCCTGGACCTAGTTAGTCAAAAGGTGTGGGAAACTCCTGATGCCGTGGAACCAGTCCCCAGAAGACCCAACAAATTTCTCTCAGCCTCCAAAGAGAGAGAGAGTTCTTGACAAAGGTGTGCCTGTAGATGTCATGGTGGTGGCAGCCGCAAAGAAGGAACTAGCGGAGACTTCTCCATCTGTCCATCTACCAAACAAGGAGTCTCAAACGATGGATAATTATGGGAAGCGTATCTTCCCTTCAGCGGCTTTTACTCTGCTGAATTACCTCACACATTTTACTAGGCTTCAAAGATCTAAAGGAGCTAGGAGACATTCTCCAAGGTACATCAACTGAAGGAGTCCCTGAGAAAGTTACTGCTCGGGTGTCCACCTTAAACTCCATTGTTAACTCCTCCGTGAGGCTGATCTCCTTTGCAGCATATGGCGCGAGTAGGGCAGCGGGTTCAGGCGTTTCCCTTGGGAGACACTCCTGGATGCGCTTATTTAATTTTGAGTCCTTCAAATCTATTTTTACCAATGCCCCATTCGATTTCTCTCTTTGGACCAAAGGTAAAAGATACACTCACCAGGTGCGAACAGGAAGGGGAAACTCTCCACCATGGGAGTACATTTTACCATCCCTTCTAGACCATACCCAAGGGTCAGAGAGGTGAGAAAATGTGGTTCAAGAAATCCCAGAGATTTTTCCCGGACGCGCACAGGGTTATTCCTCCAGAGGAGCTAATGGTAGACTCTGCCCTACAGACAGGGGGGGGTCCGCAAAACTAAGGTGGTGCAATTCTTTGTGGCTGTCCCTACCAGCAATCCTGATGTGGGGCCCAGCTATGCTTCTCTGGAGCCAGTTGGGCGTCCCTTATCTTTGTATCCAGAAGCCTGGTTCAACATCACTCAAGACAAGTGGGTACAAAGAATCACCAAGAGGATACTCCATACCCTTTTTTTCTTCCACCTCACACCCCCAAGATCATCCTAGATGTTCCAATCAATCACAGGGATCAAGCAACCATAGAAGTTCAAAAGTTGCTTTCAGAGAGTCATCCAAACCATCCCTGTAGACCAAATAGGATTCGGAACTTACTCCAGATTCTTTTTAGTGCCAAAACAAACCGGGGACTGGAGGCCTATTTTGGACCTCGGCAAACTAAACGAATCAGTAAAGAAGTCCAAGTTCTGAATGGTAACTCTGCAGTCTATACTCCCTCTGTTAGGGAAAGACCATTGGATGTGCTCCATAGACCTCCAGGATGCATACTACCACACCAAAATGGACAGAGCATTGAGGAGTCATCTAGGCTTCCGGCTGGGAGCTCTCCCCTTTGGCCTCACCACAGCCCCCAGGGTGTTTACCAAATGCATGGCAGTAGTGACGGCTCACTTGAGATGTCATGGATTCAGTGTTTCCATACCTGGACGACTGGCTCCTGACAGCCACCACCAGGCACCTACTCCTACAAGCTAGGGATACAATCATCCAGCTCTGTACCCAGCTAGGAATTATGATAAATTGGGAAAAGTCTGCTTTGTCACCCACTCAATTTGTGACTTATAGGTGCAGCAATACACAGTTGCCATGATGGCTTGTCTTCCTGCAGACACAATTCAAAATCTCTGATAACATGTACAGCTTACTTCCTCAACAAAAAGTCAAGGCCAAGATAGTGCTGAAACTTTTAGGGACCATGGCTTCTACCATAAATCTAGTTTTGCTAGCCAGATTGCATATGCAAATTCTTCAATGGCTACTTTTTTCCCAGTGGTCTCTTCCACAACTGCCCGTCTCATATTCTCGTAACGCAATCTTGCAAGAAGGACATTTGTTGGTGGATTCAACCCGATCAGCTGACGACAGGAACACCCTTCCTTCCTCGCCAACCCGAAGCCACTGTGACCTTGGTTGCCTCCCAGGTGTGTGTGGGGGGGCATTATCTAGGCAGGACCGTCAAAGGCACATGGCAAGATCACGAGGCTCACTTGCATATAAATGTCCTAGAGATGAGAACAGTGCTTCTAGCATTGCAAGGACTTAATGACTTTCTTCCTTTAGGCACGATAACAATCCTGTCGGACAATGTAAGTATGTATGGGTATCTAAGCAAGCAAGGAGGAACCAGATCTTACCGCCTTTGCCGAGAGGCTCTTCGTGTTTGACAGCGGGTGTTATCTTCCCAGCGCTTTCTAGTAGCAATGCATATCTCTGGGACAACCGGTGAGATAGCCAATAAGCTCAGCAGGGCAATCTTGATGCCTCATGAGTGGTCTCTGAATCAGAAAATAGCAGAACAGATTTTCCGCAAATGGTGACAGCCTTGCTACGATCTCTTTGCCAGTCCGATCAATGCCAAATGCAGCAGCTACGTCTCCCTTATCCCCCTCTGTGGGAGTCCTAGAGAGACACTAGTTCACAATAGGACTCTGGGACTACTTTATGCATTTCCCCTTGTATCGAAAGTGATCCAGAAAGTAAAGTTCTTGGGAAGCAAAATGATTCTGATAACTCCTTACTGGCCTCAACAGATTTGGTTCCCCTTTCTCGGGCCTCATCTCCTTGACTATCCATGGACTCTGGACCCAGTTCCAGACCTCTTGACGCACGTCAGGCTCCCTTCACCCCTGCCTCCACACCCTCAACTTAACAACGTGGCTGCTTCACTTCCATCCCTAGTCAGGCTTCATGATTTTTCACCTGCAGTGACCATATCCTTGCGTCTTCCCACAAACCTTCCACAAGGATGTTATATGCTAGCAAATGGAAAAGATTTTCTATTTGGGCAAGAGAGAAAAATGTAGGTCCTTAGAAATCATCCATCACCTTGGTGCTAATTCCTAACCAAACTTTTCCATCAGAGATAAGCTGCTGCTACAATTAAAGTTAAACTGGCAGCGATATCAAATATTCATTTGGGACAACATGAGCCTAATCTGATGGCTCACAGATTATGTAAAAACCTTCCTTAAAGGCACTACCTTGCTGAGACCACATTTTCAGGAATCTGCATCTCCTTGGGATCAAAATTTAATTCTGTCCAAACTTACTTCCCCAAATTTTTGAACCCACGCATTTATGTGAACTGAAGATGTTCTTCATCTCACATTGCTGCAGTCCTTACACTTGGGTAGTCCGCTGTCCTCGGTCGGCCCGAATATCAGAGTATAAGGCTGACGTCGGTCAAGGCGCATTTGACTGACATCAGAACGTCAGGGTACAAATGCGCATGACCGACGTCATATCCTCAGTCTTTTTTGCCGCATGGTCCGATGCAGAAGCAGTGTTGCAAGTGCCGTTCGGCGTTCTGAAATTTTTCGAATTCGGAGTTTCAGACCGAAGTCAGAGTTGGTTAAGTACCCCGTTGGGGAATATTTTAGTTTTTTCTTGCCTCGGTGGTTTACCGGATGTCAGAAAAAGTGAATAACTGTATTTCTTGTGGGAAACAGATACCGCATAGAGATTACCATAATTTGTGTATACCTTGTTTGGGACCTGAGCACGACGTTGTTGGGTGTCGCTTTTGTGCTAGGTTCAATAAACGCACTATTAAGCGAAGGTTAGATTGTGCCAGGTTGGTCTTCGGGAAGCGGTGCAATTACAATATGCCGTCGGATGCTCCGGCTTCCTCGAAGAAGCGCAAAGACAAAGCAGTTAAACCTAGGTTAGAGGAGTCGTCTGAACCAGACGCCGGTTCTTTAGAGGCGTCAGTGGAACCGGTGGTTCCGACGGAGGCCTCTCTGGAATCCCAGGGGGAAACTTTGATTTTACAGGATGTGGCCTCCCAGGAGGCAGGTCAGGCTGTAGGGGCTTCTCAGATAACTGTACTCCCCTCCCTTCCTAAGGTGACTAGGCCTTCTCCTTCTGTTTCCAAGGCTTCTCCCAGGGGCAGGTCTAGTTTAGCTTCTGTGGGTGTCACTCCTAGTTCTTCAGGTTCTGTGCCCAAGAAGCACATGCTTAAAATGGCAGAAGATTTAATTACCTTAATTAGAGGTTCTATGCCCCCTCCTGAGAAGAGGCCTAGAGTGGAACCAGAGTTGGGGGGTTATGAGCAGGCTTCGGATGTATCTGAGTCTTCGGCTAAAGACTTGCAGGAGTATTCTCCTTATTCTGATTCTGATGTGGATGATTCTACTCCTTCTGCTTCTCCTCCTGAGGATTTTTCTTTTTCAGAGACTCTTCATTCCATGAGAGAGCATTTTAAATGGGAAGGTCAGGACTTCTCTGATTCCAGGAAAAGGCTTAGGGAATTTTTGTTTTTACCCCAGCATAGGCCTTTAGCTATACCTCCTGTTCTGAATGTGGTGGAAGATGTGTTTGCGGAGGCTTCTCTTAATCCTGATTCTTTGCCTCCTGCTCCTGTTAAACCAGATGGGTATTACAGGGTGCCTGAAGCTCATAAGTATCTTTTTAAGAGTCCTAGGGCAGACCCAGAAACTGTTAGCCAGGGGCCTAAAGGTGTTAAGGCTTCTGTTGTCAAGAATCCGGTTCCTGCAGATAGAGGCCAGGGCCTTGGATAGATGGGGAAAGAAAGTTTATACTTCTTCCACTCTAGCTATGAGAGCTTTGAATTGCCAGTTTCACATGTTGAAATATCAAAATTATCTCCTTTCACAATTGAAGTCTAAGGTTGATGCTCTGGCGGAAGGTATTGATTGTAAAGAGTTACAAGATTTAGTGCATGTTTCTGAACAGGTGGGTAAGCATTCTTTGCAATGTGGTTTTGATGCTGTACAGGCCTCGTCTAGGGTGGCTGCCACTGGGTCAGTTCTTCGAGGCACGCCTGGCTGAGGGATCAAAATTTATCTGACCATGTTAAAACAAGGATTTTAGATGCTCCTTTACAATCTGATGTGTTGTTTGGTTCTCCTGTTGAGGCAGTTTTAAAGAAAATGGAAGACAAGGCTAAGTCTATGCAGACTGTTAAAGATTTTTTGCAGGTTCAGCCTCCAAAGTTTAGTAGAAATTGGCCTACTAAGGGGTGGACGTATCCTTCTTATGATTCCCAGTCTAGGGGTAGATCTAGACGTGGCAGGGGCAGAGCTCAGGGCTCTTTCAGGCCTAGAACAGGGAGTTCTCCTGCACAGTCTTCGGTGAGGGCAGGGGTCAGTCCTTTCGTAAACAGACCCAATGACCTACCTTTTCAGCTGCCAGAGCCTTCTCGTCTGGCAGCACCTTTGGGAGGAAGGTTGGCACTTTTCAAAGAAAATTGGAGTTTAATTACCCAAGACAGATGGGTATTGGATATCATACACCACGGTTACAGGTTTTATTTCCATACCTTGCCTCCTTTCAAAGGCATGCCAGACATTCCTCCTCAACAAAGAATAGAGGCTCACAAGCAAATTTCTCTGTTACTCCAAATAGGGGCCATACAGCCGGTCCCTATGCCAGAAAGGGGCCTAGGATTTTATTCTCGCCTGTTCCTAGTACCAAAAAAGGGGAACACGTGGAGACCAATTTTGGATTTATCTATCCTCAACACTTATCTGGACATTCCCAAGTTCAAAATGTTGACGTTACAACAGCTTTTACCTCTGCTGGGCAAGGATCACTGGATGGTAACTTTGGATCTCAAGGAGGCTTACCTCCATGTTCCTATCAGACTAAGTTGCAGGAAGTATCTGCGTTTTCGGACTGGGACTTCTCACTATCAGTTCTCTGCATTGCCCTTTGGCTTATCTACTGCCCAGAGTATTCACGAAAGTTCTGGCTCCAGTGATAGCTTTCTTCAGGCTAAAAGGAATACAGATCTATCCTTATTTGGATGATTGCCTGATTCTGGCTCAAGGAAGGGACGAGCTTCTTCATCATTTGGAATATGTGATAGCAGTGCTAAGATGCCTGGGGTATTCTGTGAACGAAATAAAGTCCAGTCTAGTACCCTCTCAGGATATGTGCTTTCTGGGTGTAAGACTGAATACAGCATCCCAGATGGCCTTTTTGACCCCGGACAAACAAAAGAATCTTTCCCTTTACTTCCATCAACTATCTCTTCAGTCCGGGCTGACTGCAAGGACAGTCCTTCAAGCCTTAGGGTTCATGGCATCTTGTATTCTGGTGCTTCCCAATGCCAAACTGCATATGAGGAAGCTGCAATGGTATCTCAAAATGTATGGACACAGCACTGCCAGGATCTGGACACTGTCATTCAAATAATACCTTGCATTCAAAAGGAATTTTTGTGGTGGGCTCAGGAATGTCACCTAAACAAGGGACTTTCTGTGACCCGGCCAGAGGCGAGTCAGATTTTAACGACAGATGCCTCAGACAAAGCTTGGGGAGCTCATCTAAATGGAAAGTGGATACAAGACAAGTGGCCGGCCAGACTACAACATCTACATATCAACTTGAAGGAGATGTTAGCAGTCCAGTTTGCATTAATAGCTTTCAAGGATTTACTTCTTCCAGGGCAGGTGTTGATTCTAACAGACAACACAACTGTCATGTGGTACATCAACAAGCAAGGGGGAACACATTCTTATCCTCTATGCAGGCAAGCAATGATTTTGTGGGAGACTGCTCTCAGTTTACAACTAAATCTTCAGGCAAGGTTTCTGCCGGGAGCACAGAACTCCTTAGCAGATGTGTTAAGCAGACAAATCATGGATCCCCACGAGTGGAAATTGGATCTTCATGTGTTTCAGAAATTGACAGTGTCATGGGGAACTCCAGACATAGATCTGTTCGCCTCTCCACTAAACCACCAGCTGCCAAAGTTTTGCACGAAAAGGTTTCATCCCACAGCTTGGAAAGTGGATGCTCTTTCTTTCATTTGGAAACATCTTCATGTGTATGCCTTTCCACCTCTGCCTCTCCTCCCAAAGGTACTTCTAAAGGTCAGGCAGGACAAACCAAGGATGATTTTAATAGCTCCAGATTGGCCTCGACAGCACTGGTACCCATTACTAAGAAGCCTAGTACGGAAGCCTCCATGGCCTTTGCCTTCGATTCCACACCTGTTGTCCCAGGAGGACAGTCATTTGCTCAATGTCAAACTTCACTCTCTTCACCTAACAGCCTGGCATATTCTGTTTTGAACCATAGAGGGTCTCATCTTCCACAACAAGTTTTGAATGTGATTTTGGAAGCTAGAAGGCCTAGTACAAGGAAAGTGTACGCAGATAAATGGAAGAGATTTTTGTTTTGGAGTGCAGCAAAGGATTTTGATGTTTCTGAGCCTAATTTAAGTGTGGCTCTTCAATATCTTACTGAGTTACTGGACAAAGGTTTGTCCTTCTCTTCTATTAAGGTTCATGCTGCAATTTCAGCTCACTATGACTGTGACCCACCATTGTTTTCTCATCCTTTGTTCAAGCAATTTCTTAGAGGGGCAAAGAATACAAGACCCCCACGAAGAGCTCCTACCCCTGCTTGGGATCTCAAATTTGTGTTGGAGAAACTCACTCTACAACCTTTTGAGCCTGCAGCTACTACTGAGTTGAAATATTTGTCATGGAAGACTGCCTTTTTGTTGGCCATTACCTCTGCAAGAAGGGTTTCTGAATTGCAGGCCCTTATGGCGGTTGAGCCTTTCTTAATTTTCCATAAGGATAGGGTATCTTTACGTACTAATCCTTCCTTTATGCCTAAAGTGGTTTCTAGTGTGGCTTTAAACCAAACTATTCATTTGCCTACTTTTTATGCAAATCCCCAAAATAAAGGGGAAAAGATTTTGCACACTTTAGATGTACACAGGCAGTTGCGATATTATTTGGACAGAACTAAAGGGTTCAGGCAATCTCAGCAGTTATTTGTTTCTTTTGCTTTGAGTTCTCAGGGCAAGCCTGTGTCAAAACAAACTATTTCTAAGTGGATTGGGTTTTGCATTGCGTTCTGTTATTCCCATCATGGCAAAGAGATTCCAGCTGGGATTAGGCCTCATTCCACTAGGGCTACTGCCACTTCAACAGCTTTTTTGGGGGGTGGCAACTAAGGATATTTTGGAGGCAGCTACTTGGAGTTCAGTGCATACTTTCTCTAGGCATTACCACCTTCCACTGTACTCTAAATCTAGGGCTGGTTTTGCCACTGCTGTTTTGCAGGGCATTTTGGCAGCTCCTGCTTCATTATAGTTTGGCCAACCTCCCTTACCTCTGCTTTGGGATTCTACCCAAGTGTAAGGACTGCAGCAATGTGAGATGAAGAACATAGTACAGTTTTGTACCTACCATAAATGTAGATGTTCGAAGATCCACATTGCTGCAGTCCAATTTACCCTCCCTCCTTCCCCTCTGTAGTTTGAGGCGGTTGTGTGGGCTGGGTTGTCAATATGAGGTATATTGTATATATTGTACATATTTTTAGTGTTAAGATGGTTGGTTGTTTGGTTGTTGTCTGTGAGTTTTGACCTTTATTTTTAGGCTCTTCTCACCTCTGGGACAAGAAAAGACTGAGGATATGACGTCGGTCATGCACATTTGTACCCTGACGTTCTGATGTCAGTCAAATGCGCCTTGACCGACGTCAGCCTTATACTCTGATATTCGGGCCGACCGAGGACAGCGGACTACCCAAGTGTAAGGACTGCAGCAATGTGGATCTTCGAACATCTACATTTATGGTAGGTACAAAACTGTACTTTTCTATCTTGAAGACCATTTTTCTAGTAGCTATTACATCTGTTAGAATGGTGTCAGAGTTGCAAGCACGGTCAGTCAAACCTCCTTCCTTTTTTTCATAAAAAGTTTCAATTCGTACAAGCCCTTCCTTCATCCCTAAAGTTTTGAAACAAATTATCGAACTGCCTGTAGTCCATTACGGTTCTACCTACATAGAATTAAGGAACTTAGAAAATCAGATTGTATCCTTTTTCTGAAACAAAGATAGGTCTGCCATTCTCTAAAGTGACTGTATCTAATTGGATTTCCAGATGTATCTCTTATCTACTCTTCCAATGGAAAGAACCTTACATTTAAAATTAAGGCACATTCCACAAGATCCCTATCCACATCTGCTGCCTTTAAAGACGGTTCCAATTGACAGCATTTGTGCAGCAGCAACTTGGGCTACCCCTCATACCTTTATTACTCATTACAAATTGGATTTGACCTTCAGAGGTAGTCTCCTTTTGTTCCACCGTTAGTATATGCCTGAGCGCCACCCACGAAAAAGGTGCTAGGGATGCTGTCCCATATGTAAGAATGAAGGCAAGATAGGACTACAGAACATAAAGGTTATGTACTCACCATAACATTCCATGTTTGTAGTCCATCTTGCCCTTCATTCTTACAAGCCCACCCACTTACCCCCATCCTTGGAGGATCGGGAGACAGGATTAGTATTGCCTTTGGTAGGGTGGAGACCTTTCGCCTTTGTTCATTCTGGGTAACCTTTTCTATCACTCAGTCAGCTGCAAACAAGATCTGGGGAGTCTTACTAGTGCACTATGGGATACCTACCTTGCCATGAGCCAACTAAGACTTTAAGCTTTGTAATCGGCTGAGTCAGAACAGAGAGGATAGTCTCCGAACCCATATGTAAAAATGAAGGGCGAGATGGACTACAAACATGGAACTTTATGGTGACTGCATACATTTTTTCTGTTAGACCAGCATCTAAGGCTTTAACAGTATTGGTAAATAAAAGCAAGGCAGTGGTACTACTGTGTGCAGGACGGAAGCCATGTTGAGTGGGGGCAAGTAACTTATTGTTGATATTTTAACAGTCAAGTGTGTATACACTTTTCTAGGATTTTAGATAGAGGATGGAGTATAGAAATGGGCAGGTAATTAGATAATCACTAGCATTACCACCTTTATGTGGTGGAGTTGTAATGGATTTTTTTCCAAAGTTGTAAAATGTATGATTCAGAGATGGAGTGATTGATGAGAATGCTAACAGGGATGCTATAGCAGCTGAAGCAAGTTTTAAGTATTCTGCTGGAAGTCTGTCGGCAGAGAGGGGCATGGCATTAGTGTAACATTTAATGCACTAGGGAGGTGGGCACAGGTTGAGTAGTAGAAGTACAAGTGAGTGAGCTATTTGAGGTGCCATTTAAACTTTAGTCATGCATTGACTTAGGAATGGGGTCCATTCCTTGGTGTTAGAAACTCAAAAGGCTTGGAGAAGTTAATAAATGGAGATTCCTTTGGTTCTTTGTATGATCTCCATGCTGGGCTGGCATATTCTTCATTTAAAAGATCACCTGTCAGCAATTGTTGCTTGTCTGCAATTGAATCCTCTTCTGGCCTCTTGATTTGAGGTCAAGCAATTTCCTAAATTTGTCCTTTATATCAGGCCTCCCAGAAAGACTTTCACCTTCTTGGGACTTCAATTTTGTACTTGAAAATCTGATTCAGTAGAGATCATATATTGGCAAGTGAAATAGATTTTTAAGTTGGTTCCATGAAGAGGACCAACACCCATTCAGGGCTGGTGTTTCTGTGGATGTTCTTCATGTTTCACTGTTGCAGTCATTACATTTGGGTTATCTGCTTGCAGGTAGCCCTCAGTCGGCTGGATTAACAAAGTCGTGGGTCCTGCATCTGTTGCTGTCCCTTCTTCCATGACGTCAGGGGTGTAAAACATGCAGCCGATGCCGTTACATCAGTCTTTCTTGCCGTGCAGTGCCTGAAGCAGAAGCAGTTTGCAAGTGCCGGTCAGCCGACTCCTGAAATTTTCATTTGAGTTTCAGAACAGAAGTCTTAAATTAAAGCAAAGTACCCTGTTGGGAAAACTTTTTCTTGCTTCTTACCGATGTCAGTAAAAGTTAATAATTGCATTACTTGTGGAAAGCAAATACCACAAAGATTTTCATTCGTACTGTATTCCTTGCCTAGGCCCTGACCACGACGTACCTTGCTGTCGGTTTTGTGCTTTATTTAATTAGCGCACTATCCGTCTGTATATTTTCACCTCTAAATATTTCGGTTCTGTTTAATTATCCAGAAATGTCATTGGTTAGCTATCTGACTACCGGGATTCCGAAAAAAACACAAGGATGAAGACAGGTTACCAAGGTCCAAAACTGCCGATGATGCTTCTCCTAAGCCTGTCGCCAGTTCGCCGGTACTCAGTGAGGCACTTTCTCAGCCCCTGATATCTGCTACTTCTGATTCGCAAGCCTCTACTGAGACCTATTCGGAGTCTGGTATGCCGCGAGATGCTTCAACTATGGAACCCGCGGATGTCTCTACCTTGGATTGGTCCGTAGCCGCTGTGCAGGCACCGGCTTCTGAGGGTGTATTCAGGCCTACGGACTTGCATATTACACTGACGCCTCCTTCTCTTAGGCCTAAATCTCGAACCATGCCTAAAAGACACCCAGGCCACATGCTCAGGCCTCTGCCTATAAAATAAGAATGGCTGAAGAACTAATAACTGTAATCAGGGGTAGCCAACCCCCCCCCCCCCTTTCTAAGAGGCCTAGGACTGAAGTGATTTATGAATCTTCTGACCAGGATTCTGTTTTTTTCTGATTCTTCTGATCTCGATTTGCCCGTATCTACTTATGAGGATTCTGATGCAGAGGAACTCTATTCATTGCCTCTGCTTCCCCGCCGGAGGATTTTTCTTTTGGGGGAAGCCTTACATACTCTAAGGGAGCATTTCCACTGGGAAAGCCAGGATTTTTCTGATTCAAAAAAGAGGCTTAGGAATTTCTTACTTCTACCTTAGCATAGGCCTTTAGCTATTCCTCCTGTGCTAAACATTGTTGGTGTTTTTTTGGAATCTAGTTTGGCCTATGATTCCTTGCCTCCTGCTCCCAGAAAACCAGACCGATACTACAGGGTTCCTGAGTGTCAAGTTACTTTTTAAAAATCCTATTGCGGATTCAGAGACTATTTCGCAGGTGCTTATGGGCATTAAGGCTTTTACTGCTAAAAATCCTACCCCTTCTAAGAGAGAGGGTGCTGGATAGATGGAGTAAGAGAGTTTACACTTATGCAACCTTGGCCATTAGGCCTTTAAACTGCCAGTTTCATATATTAAAGTATCAGCAACATGTTATTTGATTGCCGAAACAGAAAATGATTATTCCTGACTGTGGAAAATAAAGAATTACAGGCGGTAATGCATTCTGCTGAACAAGTTTGGAAACATACTTTGCAGTGTGGTTTTGATTTATTAGAGGTCTCTAGCAGGGCCGCTGTTAAGGGTCTGTGCTCAGAAGGCATGCTTGGCTTAAGGAGCAATCTTTGCCTGATCATGTTAAAGCTAAATTGTTGGATGCTCCCTTAAATCAGGACCGCCTGTTTGGCAACAAGGCTGAGGAAGTTCTTAAAAAGATGACAGATAAAGCTAAATCTATGCAGACTGTTAGATTTCTTACAAGTTCAGCCTCCTAGATTTAGTAGGCACTGGCCTTATAAGAATTGGTCCTTTCCACCCCCTTCCAGGTCTTTTCAAGCCAAACCCAGACACAGCAGAAACCTCAGGATTCAGTCCAAGGGGACACAAACAACTAAGCAGTAGGAGACCTCTACTTCCAAAGCTGGGAGTAATAAGACTCCCCCCTGTGGTAAACTGTCCCAATGACTTCATTTTAAAATTTCCAAGCACTTATCAACTGGCTGCCCCTTTGGGGGGAAAGATTGCTCTTCATGCAAAGAACTGGGAACTCATTACCCAGGACAAATGGGTTTTAAATAGTGTCCCAGGGATACAGATTTCACTTCCATACATTGCCACCACAAAGCAGGTGTCCGGACCTACCCCCAAATCAGTGGGCAGAGACCCAAAAACAAATACTTTGTCTCTTAAGCATGGGGGCTATTCAACTGGTACCAGAAGAGGAAAAGGGGCAAGGATTCTACTCGAGACTTTTCCTGGTAGCCAGAAAAGACAATTTATGGTGTCCTATCCTGGACCCGTCTACTCTAAACACTTTTCTGGAGATTCCAAAATTCAAGATGCTGACTCAACAATTACTTCCTATACTAGGCAAAGATGCCTGGTTGGCAACACTAGATTTAAAAGAAACATACCTGCACATCCCAGTCAGGGAATCTTGCAGAAAATACCTACGCTTCAAAGCAGGCTAAGCGCGCTATCAGTTCTCTGCACTGCCCTTTGGTTTATCTACTGTGCCCAGGGTATTCACAATGTGCCTAGCTCCATTTACTGTATTTTGCTGGCAAATAAATATTCAAATATACCCATACCTGGACAATTGTCTAATTCAGGCAGAAAGCCAGGACGTACTTTTGAATCATCTGGCCTTTGTACAAAGGGTTCTAACTTGTTTGGGGTACACCATAAACGAAAAAAAATCACACCTGGTACCCTGCCAACAAATTATATTCCTAGGAGCAAGCTTGAATACAACTTCCCAGATGGCCTACCTCACACCAGAGAAACAACTTCTTTTGACAACCTACTTCAAACAAGTAGCCACAAAGACCCTGCTATATGCAAGACAAATACTGCAAGCCTTGGGGTTCATGGTCTCCTGCATTCTTCTAATTCCATATGCAAGACTGCATATGAGGAAACTACAGTGGTATCTAAAAAGCCTATGGTGTCAACATTCTCAGGATCTAGAAGCAATGATTCCTATCATACCTTGCATACGCCTAGAGTTCCTTTGGTGGGCAGAGGCCTGCCACCAAAACAAGGGACTACCTTTCACACCACCCACTGCTGCCCAAACACTAACAGACGCATCAGACTATGCATGGGGGGGCTCACCTGGCAGGGAAGTGCATTCAGGGCAAATGGAACCCAAGTCAAATGCACCTGCATATCAGTCAAAAAGAAATGTTAGCTGTACAGAATGCTCTGACAGCCTTCAAGGACCGCATTTTTCCAGGACAACTAATAGTAAAGACGGACAAACACCACTGTTATGTGGTACATAAACAAGCAGGGGGGCACACATTCTTACCCCCTCTGCAGACTAGTCATGGCATTGTGGAACACAGCCTTGAGCTACCAAGTGTACCTACAAGCTCAGTTCCTGCCAGGAAAGATTTTCTTCGTGTTTCACTGATGTTCATCATGTTTCACTGTTGCAGTCATGAGTGTAGGGTTCTCCCCTGCCGGCAGGCAGTCTTCGGTCGGCCAGGATCCCAAAGTCTGGGTTCGGTGTCAGCTGCTCCCTGATGTCAGAGCGCCAGGAGTACAAAGCTGACAGCCGACGCCATGTTCTCCAGTCTTTCTTGCCGTGCGGTGATAGCAATTCGCATTTGCCGGTCGGCTGACTCCTGACAATTTTTTCTAAACGACTTCAGTCCGAAGACTTTCTTCTCCTACTCAAAGCTAAGTAACCCATTGGTGAAACTTTTTTCTTGCTCCAGTCCGATGTCAGAAAAAGTTAATAATTGTATTTCTTGTGGGAAGCAAATACCTCATAAGGATTTTCATTCTTACTGTATTCCTTGCTTAGGCCCTGACCACGACATAGCTAGTTGTCGGTTTTGTGCTAGATTCAATCAACGTACGATTAAACGAAGGAACGATTTTGCATTTCATTACTTCGGTAGGTGTTTTAATTACAAAATGTCGGATTTGGTTCCGGCTACCGGAATTCACAAACGATGCAAGGATAAAGACTGGCCTCCAAGGTCCAAATCAGACGATATTGTAGAAGCAGAGCCAGCTTCAGGTTCGGCCGTAGTCAGTGAGGCGCTTTTGCAGCCCCTGTTGTCAGCCATTTCGGAACCGATGGCCGAAACGGACTCCCACGAGGAGCCAGCTAGGCCTTTGAATATTTCTGTTGCAGGACCTTCGGACAACACTCCTTCGGATGGGTCCGGAGCCGCTGTGCAGGTACCGGCTTCCGAAAGGGTTTTCAGGCCTACTCATTTTCTAATAAAGGCAAAGCCAAAGGCCAAAGACTCCTTCCAAATCAAAGACTACAGCCCAGGCCTCTTCTGATCTGGCACCCAAGTCTCAGAAACAATTACTTAAGATGGCGGAGGACTTACTATGATTAGGGGTTCACATCCCCCTCCAGATAAAAGGCCAAGGCAGGAAGTGTATTATGACTCCTCTGATCAGGCTTCTGTTTCTTTAGTTTCTTCTTCTGACAAGGAATATTCTTTCCCTCCTTATGAGGATTCTGATGCTGAGGAATCCATTCCTTCAGCTTCTCCCCCTGAGGATTTCTCTTTTGGGGAAACTTTACTTGAAATGAGGGAACATTTTTACTGGGAAGGACAGGAGTACTCGGAATCTAAGAAAAGACTTAGGGATTTTCTTCTTCCCCAACATAGACCCCTGGCTTTCACCCCTATTTTGGATATTGTGGATGATGCTTTTTCGGAGGCTAACTTAACTCCTGACTCTCTTCCTCCAGCTCCTGTTAAGCCAGACAGATATTATAGGGTTCCAGATTCCCACCAGTTTTTATACAAGAATCCTACTGCTGATCCTGAAACCATTTCTCACGGTCCTAAAGGAATTAAGGCCGCTACTGCTAAAAACCCCATTCCCACTGAGAAGCATTCCAGATCTTTAGAAAGATGTGGCAAAAAAGTGTACACTACTTCTACTTTATCTGTTAGGGCTTTAAACTGTCAATTTCATATGCTGAAATACCAGCAATTTCTTCTGTCTGTTTTGAAACAAAAGCTAACTACCATTTCCGCCTGTGCAGATAAGGAATTACATGATTTAATGCATGCCACTGAACAAGTTGGGAAGCATGGTTTACACTGTGGATTTGATGCCTTGGAGGCTTCTTGTAGGGCTGCTGCCTCTGGTACAGTCATTAGAAGGCATGCTTGGTTAAAGGAACAAAACTTGCCAGATCAAGTAAAAGCTAAGTTATTGGATGCTCCTGTTGAGCATAATGTTTTGTTTGGACCTAAGGCTGAAGAGGTGATCAAGAAGATGGAGGACAAGGCAAGATCCATGCAAATGGTTAAAGATTTCTTGCAAGTACAGCCACCCAGATTTAGTAGGAATTGGCCTACAAAAAATTGGTCCTTTCCCAATTCAGACAGGCCTCAGAGGGGTAGATACAGATGCTCCCGAGGAAGGCCTCAAACGCAAGCCTCTTGTAGACCAAGACAATGGACTGCTTCCACCCCTAGGGGAGGAGAGGACAGGTCGCAAGCTCATAGAAAACAGGCTCAATGACTCCCTCTATTGGGCTGCAGGAATTTCTTGCCTGGAAGCCCCTCTCGGAGGAAAACTTTCTCTATTTCACCTAAATTGGACTCGTATAACCCAAGACAAGTGGGTTCTGGATGTGGTTTCTAGAGTTTACAAATTCCATTTTCATACCCTACCAAGACCAAGCGGATGGCCGGATCTTCCAAAACATCAATGGTTAGAGGCCTTAAACTAGGTGGAAACTCTTGGCTATGAAAGCCATAGAACTGGTTACACTTTCAGAGATAGGACAAGGTTTTTACTCGAGGCTCTTTCTAGTCCCCAGAAAGCAAAATTCATGGAGACCTATTCTGGATCTGTCAGTCTTGAACACCTTTCTTGAAATTCAAAAATTCAAGATGCTTACTGTACAGCAGCTACTTCCAATGCTGACCAAAAATGCATGGATGGTAACTCTGGATTTCAAGGAGGCATATTTATACATTCCCATCAGGCAGGAATGCAGAAAATATCTCGGGTTCAAGGCCGGATCGAGGCACTATCAATTCTCTGCACTGCCCTTTGGATTGTCTACTGCGCCCAGGGTCTTCACCAAATGCCTGGCTCCAGTAGTAGCTTAGTGCAGACTCAAGGGAATTCAAATTTACCCTTATCTGGATGACTGTCTTATTCAGGCAGACAGCAAGGATGTCTTACTCCAGCATCTAGAATTTGTTCAAAATCTTCTCAAGTTCCTGGGATTCACTGTAAACATAAAAAAGTCAAATTTGATACCCTCACAACAGATAACCTTTCTGGGTGCTCTTCTAAACACAACAACCCAGATGGCATTTCTGACATCCGAAAAACAATTACAGCTGGCTTCAACTTTCAAAACCTTGGCAACTTTAACTCGGCTATCTGCAAGGAAATTCCTGCAGGCTTTGGGTTACATGGCTTCCTGCATCCTTCTCGTACCATATGCAAGACTACATATGAGGAAAATAGTGGTACCTAAAAAGTGTATGGTCTCAGCATTGCCACAGTTTACACATACAGATCACCATCCTGCCTTGTCTTCAAAAGGAATTCCTTTGGTGGTCCAAGGCATGTACTCTAAACATAGGAAAACCTTCCAGTCTGCCTCCAGCCACTCAGATACTAACCACGGACGCTTCAGATTATGCATGGGGAGCCCATTTTCAGGACAACTGTCTGCAGGGCCTTTGGACAAAGAATCAGAAGCACCTGCATATCAATTTAAAGGAAATGTTAGCAGTTCAGAACGCTCTTTGGGCTTTCAGGAATCCTCTACAACCAGGACAGCTACTGATACGGACAGACAACACCACAGTTATGTGGTACATAAGCAAGGGGGATCTCATTCCTAGCCCCTTTGCAGACTAGCCATGAATCTATGGAACACAGCTCTAGCTTGCAAACTGGACCTTCAAGCTCAGTTTCTACCAGGGAAGCAAAACTGCCTGGCAGACAGTCTGAGCAGAAACCTGTCTGACCCACACGAATGGATGCTGGACACAGAAATATTCAGGATGATTACAGCAGTCCTGGGGATGTCCTCACATAGACCTCTTTGCATCCCACCTCAATCATAAACTACAGATTTTTTGCACCAGGACATTCCACGAACTAGCTTGGAAAGTGGATGCACTATCATTCAGTTGGAGAAACCTCTCTGGGTATGCCTTCCCGCCTCTACCTCTTCTTCCACGGGTGTTATTAAAGATCAAACGGGACAAGCCCAAGGTGATAATTTTGCTGGCCCCAAATTGGCCTCGACAGTTTTGGTACCAAACACTGAAAAACCTTTGTCTGGAGCCCCCTTGGGTATTACCACAGACTCCGAACCTTCTGTCCCAACACCAGGGTCAGGTTCTGCACTCCCATGTCAAAACTCTCAGCCTGGCGGCCTGGTTAATCCAGGGTCTTTGATTCATTCTCTCCTTCCCAAGCAGGTTATGGATGTCATTTTAGAAGCGAGACGTCCTAGCACTAGAAAATCTTATGCAGGAAAATGGAAAAGATTTTGCTTCTGGATGCAGGCTCAGGATTCTGATCCTCTTATTCCTAGCATTCCTCTGATTTTACTTTACCTGACAGACCTCTTACATAAGGGTCTCTCTTTCTCTTCCATAAAGATCCATGCCTCTGCTATTTCTACTCATTATAATACAGATCCTCCAATCTTTTCCCATCAGCTCATGAGACAGTTTCTCAGACGAGCTAAGAACTTAAGGCCCCCTAGATCTCCACCCATTCCTGCTTGGGATCTGAACTATGTTTTGGAAAAACTCACCTTACCTCCTTTTGAGCCTGCTGCCACATCTGACATCAAGTTTTTATCTTGGAAGACAGCCATCCTGTTAGCTCTTACCTCTGCCAGGAGAGTTTCGGAGTTGCAAGCTCTCATGGCTGTGGAACCTTATATTATTTTTCATCAAGACAGGGTGTCTCTAAGAACTAATCCTACTTTCATGCCTTAGGTGGTTTCCAAAGTGGCTTTAAATCAAACTATTCACTTGCCAACTTTTTTCCCCAGTCCTCAAAATAAGGGGGAAAGGATCTTGCAATCCTTGGATGTACACAGACAACTACGTTTTTACCTGGAGAGAGCCAAGGACATCAGGAAATCAGAGCAATTGTTTGTTTCTTATGCTTCAAGTTCCCAAGGTAAAGCCATTTCAAAACAGACCATTTCTAAATGGATTGCTTATGGAATCAGATTTTGCTATTCACACCATGGAAAGCAAATCCCAGGGAGTACAAGGACTCGCTCTACCAGAGCTGCTGCCACTTCAGCTGCCTTCCTCAGGGGAGTTCCGACCAAAGACATTTTGGAAGCTGCAACTTGGAGTTCAGTGCATACTTTTTCCAAGCACTACAATCTACCTCTCTATTCTAAGTCTAGGGCAGGCTTTGCTTCTGCTGTCTTGCAGGGCATTTTAGCTGCCCCCTCTACTTTATGACCACCTCCCTTTTATTCTGCTTTGGGATTCAACCCTACAGTCATGACTGCAACAGTGAAACAAGATGAACATAGTACAGTTGTGTACACTTACCATAAATGTAGATGTTTGAGTGTCTTCACTGTTGCAGTCCGGGTTACCCTCCCTCCTGTCCCCTCTTATTTTTTCTTTTGTGTGGTTCCCTTCACCCTTCTTTTGAGGTGTATTTGCAAGGGGTATGGGATCTTACTCATTCTGGAATACCTGACAGCTGGGGCAAGAAAAACTGGAGAACATGGCGTCTGCTGTCAGCTTTGTACTCCTGGCGCTCTGACGTCAGGGAGTATGTCTGAACAGTCGACGCCAGACCCAGACTTTGGGATTCTGGCCGACCGAGGACTGCCTGCCGGCAGGGGAGAACCCTACAGTCATGACTGCAACAGTGAAGACACTCAAACATCTACATTTATGGTAAGTGTACACAACTGTACTTTGCAGTCATTACATTTGGGTAATTTGCTGTCAGGTTGCCCTCAGTCGGCCTGATTAAGTAAGTCTTGGGTCCTGCATTGGTTGCTGTCTCTTCTTTCATGACATCAGGTCATCAGGGGTATAAAACATGCAGCCGACGCCATTACATCAGTCTTTCTGCTGCAGGCTGCCTGAAGCAGAAGCGGTTCACAAGTGCCGGTCGGCCGACTCCTGAAACTTTCGTTTGAGTTTCAGATCCGAAGTCTTCAACTAAAAAGCCAAGTACCCCGTTGGGGAAACTTTTTCTTGCTCCTTACCAATGTCAGTAAAAGTTAATAATTGCATTACTTGTGGGAAGCAAATACCTCATAAGGATTTTCATTTGTACTGTATTCCTTGCCTAGGCCCTGACCACAACGTACCTTGCTGTCAGTTTTGTGCTTCATTTAATCAATGCACTATCAAATGTCTGTACATTTTTGTTTCAAAATACTTTGGCTCACGCTTAAATTATCCGGAAATGTCGTCTGTTGGCAATCAGACTTCCGGAATACCTAAAAAAATGCAAAGCAAAAGGCCGTTGAGATCCAAAACTGCCGACGCTTCTAAGCCATTCGCCAGTACTCAGTGAGGTGCTTTCGCAGCCCCTGACACCCGCTACTTCTGATTCACAGGCCTCTACTGAGACCCATTCAGAGTCCGGTATGCCGCAAAATGCTTCAATTATGGAACCCGCGTATGTCTCTACCTTGGATGGGTCTGGAGCCTCTGTGCAGGCACCGGCTTCTGAGGGTGTTTTCAGGCCTACAGATTTTGTATATTAGACCAAAGCCATCTTCAAAACTAAGACCAAGATCTCTACCTATACCTACAAAAACGAAGCCTGGGCCACATGTGCAGGCCCCTATACCTAAAAAAACAAATGCTCAAAATGGCTGAAGATTTAATGGCTCTGATCAGGGGTAGCCAACCCCCCCTTCTAAGAGGCCTAGGCAAGACATTGATTATGAATCTTCAGAACAGGTTTCTATTTTTTCTGACTCTTCTAATGAACAGGAATTGTCTATACCTACTTATGAGGACTCTGATGCCGAAGATTCTCTTCCTTCTGCTTCTCCCCCTGAGGATTTTTCTTGTGTGGAAACTTTACATACCTTAAGGGAACATTTCCACTGGGAAAGTCAGGATTTCTCTGAATCTAGAGAGAGACTTACGGATTTTCTTCTACCTCAGCATAGACCTTTGATTATACCTCCTGTTCTAGACATTGTTGTTGAAGAATCTAGTATGGCTCCTGATTCTCTGCCTCCTGCTCCTTGTAAGCCAGACAGATACTACAGGGTTCCTGACTCCCACAAATTCCTTTTCAAAAATCCTGTTGCAGATCCTGAAACCATTTCCAAGGGTCCCAAGGGCATTAAGGCTTCTGATAAAAATCATACTTCTGATAGAGATTCCAGGGCGCTGGATAGATGGGGTAAGAATGTTTACACTTCTGCAGCCTTTGCAATCAGGGCTTTAAACTGTCAATTTCATATGCTAAAATATCAACAGCATATCATGGGACTACTTAAACAGAAAATAATTTCTGACTGTGTGGAAAACAGATTTACAGGATTTATTGCATTCAGCTGAACAAGCTGGAAAACATACTTTGCAATGTGGTTTTGATTCTTTGGAGGCCTCTTACAGGGCTGCTGTAACTGGGTCTGTGCTAAGAAGGCATGGTTGGCTCAGAGTAAAATCTGCCTGATCATGTTAAAGCAAAATTGTTGGATGCTCCTTTACAACAGGACCGTCTCATTGGTAATAAGGCTGAAGAAGTTTTTAAAAAGATGGAAGATAAAGCTAAATCTATGCAAATTGTGGATTTCTTACAAGTGCAACCTCCAAGATTTAGTAAGTACTGGCCTACTAAGAAATGGCCCTTTCCAGTTCCTTCGAGAGCCACTCAAGTCAAACCCAGACATTCCAAAGGCTCTAGGTTTCGGTCACAAGGGGCTTTCAGAACAAAATAATGGGGTGCATCCTCTTCCAAATCTGGAAACAACAAGACACCTCCCTATGGTAAGCAGTCTCAATGACTTCCATTTACACTTATCAAGCAGTTAACGTTTAGCCGCCCCTTTGGGGGGAAAACTGGCTCTTCTTGCAAGAAACTGACAACTTATAAACCAGGATAAATGGATGTTAAATATAGTATCCCAGGGATACAGATTACATTTCCGCACGTTGCCAGTTCCAAACCGATGGCCAGACCTGCCCCCAAATCAGTGGGCAGAGGCCCAAAACCATTACTTTCCCTCATGAGTATGGGGGCTATTCAACCAGTACCAGAAGAGGAAAATGGACAAGGTTTCTATTCCAGACTTTTCGTGGTACCCAGAAAAGACAATTCACGGCTTCCAATTCTGGATTTATCTACTCTAAACACCTTTCTGAACATTCCAAAATTTAAGATGCTGACTCTTCATTTAATTCCTTTGCTAGGCAAAGATGCCTGGTTGGCAACTCAAGATTTTAGAGGTTTACCTGCATATTCCAATCAGGGAATCTTGCAGAAGATACCTCCACTTCAAAGCAGGCTACTTGCATTACCAGTTCTCTGCACTGCCCTTTGGCTTATCTACTGCGCCCAGGGTCTTTACAAAGTGCCTGGCTCCAGTAATTGCATTTTGCAGGCAAAGATATATCCAAATATATCCATACCTGGATGATTGTCTAAATCAGGCAGAAAACAAGGACACTCTTCTAAACCATCTGGCATTTGTAAACAGGGTTCTAACTTGTCTGGGGTACACGATAAATGAAAAGAAATCACAACTGGTACCCTCTCAAAAAAATTACATTCCTGGGTGCAAGCTTGAATACAACTGCCCAGATGGCTTACCTTGTGCCAGAAAAGCAAATTTATTTGGTGACTTATTTCAAACAGGTGGCCACAAAAAACCCTGCTTTCTGCAAGGCAAATTCTGCAAGCTTTGGGGTTCATGGCCTCCTGCATTCGTCTAATTCCATGTGCAAGACTGCATATGAGGAAACTTCAGTGGTACTTAAGTCTATGGAATCAGCATTGTCAGAGCTTGGAAACCATGATTTCTATCATACCTTGCCTGCAACTGGAGTTCCTATGGTGGGCAGAGGCCTGCCACTAAAACAAGGGACTGCCATTCACACCACCCCCTACTGCCCAATCCCTAACTACAGATGCATCAGACTATGCTTAGGGGGCACATCTGGCAGGGAAGTGCATTCAGGGCAAATGGAGCCCAAATCAAATGCACCTTCATATCAATCAAAAAGAAATGCTAGCTGTACAGAATGCACTGACAGCCTTCAAGGACTGCCTTCATCCAGGACAATTAATGATAAAGACAGACAACACCATGGTTATGTGGTACATAAGCAGGGGGGTACACACTCGTATCCCCTTTGCAGACTAGCCATGGCATTGTGGAACACTACTTTGACATATCAAGTACAACTACAAGCTCAATTCCTGCCAGGAAAGCTGAATATTTTGGCAGGCGAACTAAGCAGAAATCTCATGGACCCACATGAATGGTAACTGGAACCATGGATTTTCAACATGACCCTCAAATGGGGGAGCCCAGACATAGATCGTTTTGCCTCACCCCAGAACTATCAGACAAATGTTGCACAAGAACTCGTCACAAAACAGCATGGAAAGTGGATGCTGTATCCTTCAGCTGGAAAAACCTGTCACTCTATGCCTTTCCCCCTCTGTCTCTGCTCTCCAAAGTTCTACTAAAAGTCAAACAGGACAAACCAAAAAATGATTTTGATCGCTCCAGACTGGCCTCTCCAACACTGGTACCCACTCCTGCGCAATGTCGCACCTTCCACTGTGGCACCTGCCTCAGACACCTTACTTAATGTCTCAGCAGAACAACCAAATTCTGCACACACTGCTCCAAACTTTGAATCTTGCAGCGTGGCTAATCACCTTTAGCATCCCTCAGCAAACCTGTGATGGATGTCATGCTGGAGGCGAGAAGGCCTAGTACTAAAAGTCGTATGTTAACAGATGGATAAGATTCTGTGCCTGGAATCAATCTCAAGGGATAAAGCACAGCAGTGCCCAACATTCCTCAGATATTTCAATACTTAACTGAGATGCTTCACAAGGGCCTGTCCTTTTCCATAAAAATCCATGCCTTGGCCATTTCAGATCATTACAACACAGAACGTCCCCTCTACTCTCATCCTCTGCTAAAGCAGTATCTCCGAGGGTCCAAAAAACTTAAGACCACCCAGGAGATCTCCAACCCCTGCCTGGGACCTCAGTTTTGTACTGGAAAAGCTCACTCTCCCTCCTTTCGAGCCAGCTGCTACTGCAGACTTAAAATTTCTCTCCTGGAAAACAGCTTTCCTTTTAGCAGTCACTTCAGCTAGAAGGGTATCTGAATTGCAGGCCCTTATGGCATTGGAGCCTTTCATCATCTTTCATGCGGACAGGGTGTCCCTCAGAACCAATCCGTCCTTCATGTCCAAGGTGGTATCCAGTGTGGTTCTTAATCAGTCCATTAATTTGCCAACCTTCTTTCCCAATCCACAGAACAAAGGAGAATGGATATTGCACTCCGTAGATGTGCACAGACGACTCAGATTCTACTTGGACAGGACTAAACCTCAAAGGAAATCTGAACAACTGGTAGCATTTGCTGCAGGGGCAGAGGGGAAGGCTATTTCAAAGCAATCTACTTATAAATGGATAGGCTATTGCAGTAATTTCTGCTATAAGCACCATGAAAAACCTGTCCCCCAGGGGATTAGACCTCAGTCCACCAGGGCTGTGCATCTACCTCTACAGCCTGTCTCAGTGGCGTCTTTACCAGGGACATCCTATAAGCTGCTACCAGGAGTTCTGTACATACTTTCACCAAGCATTACCATTTGCCAATTTTCTCTAAATCCAGAGCTGGCTTTGCCACTGCAGTCTTGCAGGGCCTTATAGCTGGTCCTAATGCTATCTAAATTCCTCCTCCCAACCACAGCTTTGGGAATCTACCCAAATGTTGACTGCAACAGTGAATACACTCTAACATCTACATTTATGGTAAGTGTACACAACTGTACTTTCTACATTATATGATTACTATCCTCTGATTTCTTGCTCATCAATGATCATTTGTTGTCCATTTCTGTATGTCTAATCGTGGATCCTCTTCTTACAACACAGTCTAGTGTGAAAATATTTTTGAAGAGGGTGTTTGATATAAAGCTTCCTAGAAAACGCCCTTCCTTAGGATCTTAATTTTGCATTAGATAAACCAAGTCTTTCCATTTGAACCAGCTGTTCAGGTTGACTGGAGGTTTTTGACATGGAAAGCAGTATTGCCTATTGCTCTGACCTCTGCAAGAAGAGTATGAGTTGCAAGCTCTTATGGTCTGTCAACCACCATTTTCCATGAAGAAGAAGTTTCTTTGTGATCTAATTTCTCATTTATGGATGAAATCGTATCAGAGCTTCCTTAAACCAAGCCATCCATGTGCCTGTCTTCCTTCCAGAATATATATGAGGGAAAAAAAGGATACTCAAATACCATGACAACAAAAAATCTTTAAGGAACTTTTTTCTTTTGACTGACTAAAAACTGCAGCATGTGTCAAAACAGACAATTTATAAATGGTTCTCATGCTGTTACTTTTTGATATAATTACCACAACAAAACTATTCCAGGGCATGGTCAACGGTTCATCTGTGGCATTTTGGAAGGGTTTTAATTATAAGTATTTTAGAAGCGGCAACTTCGTGCTGTGTATGCACTTTTACAAAGTACTATAAACTAGTTTTCATTCTGGTCTTGAACAGTGGTTGCTAGGGCCATTCTCCAAAGGCTTCTAGATGGTCATCCTTCCTCCTTCCAGTCTACCTATGCTATGGTAATCTACCCATAAAGCTTTGTGTACCGCAGAAGTGATTACCATGAAGAACATAATATATTTGTGTAAGTAAACTTACGGTAACAGTAGACGTTTGAATGATTGCTGCTGCTGTTGTAGCTGCTCCCTATTTCAGTAGCTTTTTCCTTTTTCAAGGCTTTAGCCTGCCTCTCTGGCATGAGAACTGTGAAGAACTTGGCACTCAGAGCTGGCTGATTGGGTGCATGGAAAGTGCTCATACTTTGAAAGTTCGCCATCTGTTAAAATCCTTACCGGGTTATAAACCATACTGCTAAGGATACTGCAGCAGTTCTCATTCAAACATGTACTATTTATACTTTGACCAGGATAGTCCCACTAGGGTAGTAGTCTGTTGGCAGGGGATACCTGAGGTGGTATTGATATTAGAAGGGGGAATTTGTCTAGGGCATCTGGGAATGATAGGTGGCATGGGATCTTTTACATTCACCTGAGCTACCACCAACTTATGCAGATGGGGCCTTAAGATTAATGTCTCTGAAGGACAGCACACTCAGGAATACAGCACCCCTTATGCTGCACTGCAGTGTCCGTAATTAATCTGCCTCATGTGGGAATAGAACCCATAGCCTTCTGCACTAAAATAGAATGCTATCGGAGCTGCTGACACTGCAACTGTTATGGTAAGTAAACTTCCATAACAGTACTCTTTGCTATTCCTTCGACCTCCCATGCTGTAATGACATTGTGATCATTTGACCTTCCCCAAGGGACCCATGACAGGCATTGCTACTGTCTGGTAGAAAAACAACATTAAATGTTAGAACATCTGCTGGAGTAGCTTATTTTTTATTCAGTTTCTGTAGTATTGTGTTCAGCGTACTGGGCTTCAAATTTTGTCTTTGTTAAAAGGTATTGTTAAATATCTTGTGACATTGCCATTGTGTATTACTTGGGGACTAAAATGTGTTACCATTTTTTCAGCTATACTTTATGAACTCCTATACAAAAATGTGTTTGGTGTGAATGAAGAAGATCTGGTGTCTGCTGTAGAACTATTTCGGAGCAGTACTAAAAAGAACAGGAGCAGTACATCCATTAGTAGTGAGGATGCCAACTTTGATTGTTTTCCAGAGAGGAGCCCAAAGCATTCATCTGAGAATAAGTAATTTTTCTTAGTTAATACACTTGTAGTTCACCTTGTGTAAACATTTTGTAACTAATTTTTATTAGGGTACTGCATTAAATATGAATGTTAACTTCTAACAAATTTTTATGTAGACCATTTGACTACAGTTTTTCTGTTCAAATTATCTATTACTAATGTTGATTTGTACTCGATGTACTTTTCCAAGATACCTTTGCATCTCCATTTTTCTCTTTACACCTCTCCTTACTAATGTCCTCCATGCAGACCTCTAATGTCTGTTTACCCATTTGGTAAAGTTTTTGTAAAGGCTGGAATGTTACATTTTGTCGGGCCTCTCTGCACCGGTGGCAGTTTCAGAGGGGGGGAGGGGGATAGTATTGTAGCTCACAGAGGCATGTCTTTAGTTTATATATGGTGTCACTTTGCTGGTTTAAGTATTGTCCATGTCTGGCCAGCCTGCATGACATGGAAGGATAAAGCTTTGACTGTGATCCACATTACCCAAGCTCATTTAACAGGTCAGGCACTGAAGGAACTAGGCAGGGAAAGATGGGGGTGAGCAGCTGGTCATTCATCCTGGTGGGAAAAGGGTGACTTTCTTCAGTGCACTGTTGGCAACTGTTGGAAGCAAGGCATCTTGAGGTGCACTTCATCCCTTACAAGTCTTATAAATAGTAGCCTTCTTTAGACAAGTATGGAGATGTGCATAATGTTCATTTTTTGAGCATTTGTGTAACTGCCAAGGGGGCATAGGGGTTATGACTATAATATAAAAACCCTTATTCTGAATGATGGTATAACGCACTTAGTTGCAGTCATCCCACTTGATAGCCATGGTTGATTGCTGGTAGGGATGAATGACAGCCTTGAGGAGAGTACATTAAAAAATAAAGGATCATGCACATCCAGAATGGCCCATACTTATGTCCCTCATTTGTGCTGAATCTCTGCAGTTTTTATCATTTGTAAACTTTAAGTGTGAAAAAGTGCAATTGTCCCGCTGTCATTTCATGAGTCAGAGCAGTTGCAGGTACTGTTTTGTTTGAGACTGGAGCACATACAGACTGTTTTCACAACTGTAGTGATTTCAGCCTTGTAAACAATTTGCATTCAGTAAGAAATTGAGGGCTTGTGACCTTTCTTAGCTTGTGTAGATGGAAATGGTTCATTAGGATGACCAGTTCATGGGCCCATCAGTGTATTCCAGGCAAGATTATGATTCGAAAAATACTCGCCTGGCTGCTTGCAGCATTAATTTGACTACACTGGTCACTGCAGTCTTGTTCTCCAAAAGAGAAGAATTTTCTTAGAGGATCACTGAAACACAGAATTAACTTTTAGATTATGTGCCACTTAACTGTAACACAGCAGCTGACAACTATATGCTGATTTTCCTAGTGCAGAGAATTTTAACACTGATCTAATGAAGTTTATGTGATGGTCAGTATAAAAAAAAAATGCATTAAAAAATCCCATGATGGTATACAAAAAAACTGATAACTGAAAAAAGTGAGGCTGATGCAGCATTCCTACATTACAAGTTTATATTGCTTTACTGGTTAATGAGACCAGTGAGAAACTCATGCGGGGATAATTAAGATACATTACAAAACGCAAGTAATCTCCATGGTATCCCTGAAGTCTCAAAAACAACCCACTAAAGTAGTATAGTGGGTCCAAAAACAAAACCGTGGAAGATTTTCAGTCCATATATGTCCAGTTAATCACTGTATATTAATCAGATCAGACAATAGTAGTAGAAGTAACAAACTTAAACTAGTCTAAAGTAAAAAAATAAATAAAAATAAAACTATAATTGTATAGAACTACTAAGTATTCGAAAGTAATCCAAGCAAGGCAGACAGTCTGTTTCCTGTCGAAAATCCTTTAAGTACACAAACAAGTGATCCAAATAAAACAAAAATGGAGTAATAGTTTCCTCACAAAATTTCTAAATATAAATATATATATAAATATAAATATAAATATATATATATATATATATATATATATATATATATATATATACTTTTTATCAGGCAAGGGAGTTGTTTATTGTGCTATAAGTGTTATTGGTACACATGTTAAATTCACATCCCTTCCCCCATCAGTGTGACATTCGAGCTGGTCCTGCCCTACTTAGTAGCAGTCAATAATATAACCCTTACGTACTTTAAATAAAATTTATAATGATGTTTCCTCTTATTTAACCAGATTAAGTCTGATTTTATCCAAGACAATATACTACATGGCTGGAAATACATCAACCTTAGTCCATTTGGCAATCAAAATATATATATAAATATATGCATATACACTTTGCATGTAAAAAATTAATTGTAAAAATCATTATAAAATCTATTGTTAAATATCACTTTCATCCTTCTTCATATCTGTGTACCAGAGCCCTAACAAACATCTATAAAATTATTGTACAATTAGTATTACACATTTTGAATAAAGTGGGGGGGGGGGGGGGAGACAACCAGAAAGAAAAAATGGATGATGATGGAATCAAAACACACACTTAAATTAAAACGGATTTAAATTTTATTTAAAACCAGCTGGTAGAATAAAATAAAGTTAGTCATGTAAACAATGTAAAACCCACGGTGGTGGTGGTGCGGTAGCGTTGTTGCCTCACAGCAAGACGCTGTCCAGTTTGATTCGCAGCTACAGTCTTCTGCGTGGAGATGTATGTGAATGGGCGTACCTTCATTGAAGGTTGTGCGTCAGGGCTGGCAACTTGTGCACGTAAAAATCAACTTCCAATCATTAGCGGACCGGAGTTCCATATTTCCAGCCATGTAGTATATTGTCTTGGATAAACTCAGATTTAGTCTACTTAATCTGGTTAAATAAGAGGTACCACATCATTATAAATTTTATTTCAAGTACATAAGGGTTATATTATGACAGCTACTAAGAAGGGCAGGACCAGCTCAAATGTCACACCGAGGGAAGGGATGTGAATTTAATGTGACCAATAAAGCTTTGTTTTCAGGACAATAAACAACTCCCTTGCCTGATGAAAAGTGTGTGTTTGTGTATATGTGTGTAATATATATATATATATATATATATATATATATATATATATATATATATATAAAGAGATAATTTATATATATATATATATATATATATATATATGTATGTATATGTATATATATATATATATATATATATATATATATAGAGAGAGAGAGAGATAGATATATAGATGTATAGCTATAGATAGATGTGTGTATGTGTATATATATATATATATATATATATATATATATAGAGAGAGAGAGAGAGAGAGATATCTATATACACACACACACACACATATGTGAGGGAACTATTACTCTATTTTTGTTTTACTTGGATCGCTTGTATGTGTACTTAAAGGATTTTTGACTGGAAACAGACTGCCTGCCTTGCTTGGATTACTTTCGAATACTTAGTAATTTTGTACAATTATATATATTTTTTATTATATTTATTTAAGACGAGTTTAATTTCACTACTTGTACTACTATTGTCTGATCTGATTAATATACAGTGATTAACTAGAGATATATGGACTGAATCTTCAATATAGAGAAGTTTCTTACACTGTTTTGATAATTAAGACATTAATTCACTTTGCCAGCTGTCCACTTGTAGAATAGGGTCTAAATGTTCAAAAGGATGACTTTCATGGCACTGAAGTGCAAAAAAGTCAAAGAAAAGGAAGCTTGTGCTTAGTGTAAGGAGTTCTTCATGCCACCTTTCTTAACGTCAAGTAAATATTCCCAGATGCTTTGTTTTTTGAAAGATCTGCCCACTCAACTTCCTCAGTTACAGTGGAGCAGGTACATCAGTGGAAGATGTATGTATTAAAAAGTGTAAACACTCTATGTAGATGTGTGAAACTGTTATGACTATAAAAGGCACCACAGTTACTGCAAGGTTGAGCACCTGTATTTATAGCTGAACTGTGTACAGTGTTGTATATTTCTGCTTCTCTCAAACATTTTAAATTGGGGCCGCCTCCATGTTTCTCATTCTGATAACACTTGATCATTTTTTTAACTGATGTGTATCATAACACTGAATGCAGAGGTTAAATATTGTTGTACATTGGCATCCTGTCTGTCCAGCATTGTGCCATTTCCTCAGTCTTTGTATCCCATTACTAGTATATGCTGGTGCACCTGTTAAATGGATCTCTTGAATAGGCATACTGTTACTAGGATCACTGAACAGTGTTGTCTGTTTGGTACAGCCCTTTTTTGTGTGTGGGGATGTGTATTGTGGTGTAGTAAAATTTTTCTGCATTCCTTCCTAATACATGAGAAATTAATTTTGGTGATAGGCTGTCACATCAAAAAATCAAATTGACAATCTCTCTTGAAAAAAAAAAAATACCCATATCTGTATTTATATACCCGAAACTTAAATTTACTTTCCCTGCCATTAAAAAAATATTACTAGAGCCATAAATATACTCTGCTGTTGCAGTTTGCCCGATGCATTTCATAAACTTGCTGTAACAACCCAACGTATGGCATCATCTTCTAGTGTACCTAGATGAGTTTAGGTTTGTAGTAGGCATACAAATGAGGATTCACATCAGTAGCTAGTGGCATTGCACCCTTAGCAGTTCCTTATACTGGCACCCACTCAAACCAAACTTGAAAAGGAAGAAACGGCCCTTCATTGTAGAATAAACAATAAGTGCCCAACTTGGGTGTAAGAAAAGCCACAATCTAAAACAAATGTCTTATGAAGAACTAACACTAGTGACTTACACCCTCAATAAGAAGAGGTGCATCTAAATGTGGCAGGTGTAGGTTTTGCAATTTCATAGATGAGTAAGATTTTTACACATTTAGTCACCATGAAGGAAGTTACACTAACTGCTTTATGGTAACTGTGAAACATGCAATTTAGTCTGTGTAGTCATATGTAAGGTATGTTGAGCATACTATGTATGAAAAACAAATCAGAAGTTTAAAGAGTGCATCTCCAGCCATCTGTCTGAAATAAGGAGAGAAGGTTAACCAACACTTTATATAAATGTGAAAGGAGTAAAAATCGTACCTTTAAATTTTCTGTTCTTTCGGTAGTGAATGAGACAATTTGTGAAGGGAATGTTAGGACAGAGGTAGAAGAGGTCATAGGTTCTTGGGTAGGTACTAGGCTATTGGCCCTAGGGCCTGTATAAGCCTAGCCAAACAGTACCCTGGCTTTTGCCACCCAAGAAAATTATTTTCCTGTGCCCCTGTCAAGCAGAGCCACAGAAGTGATCCCCGGGGTGAATTTCCTATTTTTCCATCCAATCATCAAGATTTTTGTTGGAGTGCTAATGAAGAGCTTTGATGTTCGTGTTTCACTGTTGCATTCATTACATTTGGGTTATCCTGCTTGCAGGCTACCCTTTGTCGGCCTGAATTCCAAAGTCCTGGTCCATTGTCGGTTGCTGTCACCTCTTCCCTGACGTCAGTGCACCAGGGGTATAAAAGATGCAGCCGACACCATTTTCTTCAGTCTTTCTTGCTGCGCGGTGCCTGAAGCAAAAGCAATTCTCAAGTGCCGGTCGGCCAACTCCTGAGATTTTCGTAATCTAATTTCAGATTCGAAGTCTTCCATAAAGCTAAGTACCCCATTGGGGAAACCTTTTTTCTTGCTCCAGACTGATGTCAGAAAAAGGAGGATAAGGCAAAATCTATGCAGACAGTAAAGGATTTCTTACAGGTACAGCCACCCAGATTTAGCAGGAACTGGCCCTCTAAGAATTGGTCCTTTCCAGTGTCAGACCACAGAGGCAGATTCAGACGCCCTAGAGGCAGGTAACAGCCCCAGGGCTCATACAGGCCCAACCAATGGGGTGCTTCTACCTCCAAAAGCAGAGAAGACAAATCACAGCCTTATAAAAAACAGTCCCAATGACTTCCCTCTGCCAATGCCAGGCACTTACCTTTTGGCAGCACCCTTAGGAGGAAAGCTAGCACTTTTTTCACAAAACTGGCACACAATCACCCAGGACAAATGGGTATTAAATAGTCTCTCCGGGTTACAGGTTCCACTTTCACACCCTTCAAAAGGCATGCTAGACCTGCCACGCAATCAGTGGAAACAGTAATTACTCTCATTCCCTGCCTGCAACAGGAATTTCAGTGGTGGGCACAGGCCTGTCACCACAACAAGGGACAGCCATTCACCTTGCCCACTGTCAGGCAGACACTAACAGATGCATCAGATTATGCCTGGGGGGGGGGGGGGCGCACATGGCAGGAAAATGTATTCAGGGCACATGGCCCACAAACCAAATGCATCTTCATATCAATCAAAAAGAGATGCTAGCTGTACAAAATGCCCTAACAGCCTTCAAGGACCTACTTCATCCAGGACAACTACTGATAAAGATGGACAATACTACAGTCATGTGGTACATTAACAAGCAAGTGGGCACGCATTCCTACCCCCTCTGCCGGCAAGCCATGACTTTGTGGAACACAGTATTAACTTTTCAAGTACATATGCAAGCACAAATCCTGCCAGGAAAGACTAATACTTTGGCAGATAAACTAAGCAGCAACCTCATGGATCCTCACGAGTGGAAACTGGACCCGCAAATCTTCAACATGATAACAGGGAAATGGGGATGCCCAGACATGGATCTATTCGCTTCCCCTCACAACTGCCAGCTACAGAGATTCTGCACTCGGACTTATCACAAGCAAGCATGGAAAGTGGACGCCCTTTCATTCAGCTGGAACGCCCTTACAGTATATGCCTTCCCTCCTCTGCCTCTCCTCTCCAAGGTACTCCTAAAGGTCAGACAAAGAGAAGCCAAAAATTATACTGATTGCCCCAGACTGGCCACGCCAGCACTGGTACCCAATCCTAAAGAGCTTGTCTCAAGGCCCAGCCTGGACATTGCCTCTAATACCTCATTTGCTGACCCAACAGAACAATCAGATCCTGCATAGCCAACTCAGAACCCTAAATCTGGCTGCATGGCGGATAATGTAATCATTCAGAACACTCCTCTCTCTAAAGCAGTTATGGATGTTATTTTGGAGGCCGGGAGGCCCAGCACCAGAAAATCTTATGCAGAAAAATGGAAGAGATTCTATGCTTGGAACCAAATGCAGGGAATTGACTCGCTTGAACCAAATATTCCTCAGATTTTGCAATATCTAACTGAGATGCTGGACAAAGGCCTATCCCTCTCATCAGTTAAGATCCATGCCTCTGCCATTTCAGCTCTTTACAATATGGACCCACCTATTTTTTCTCATCCACTGCGAAGACGGTCTCTGAGGGGCCAACAACATAAGGCCTCCAAGGAGAGCTGCAGTACCTACATGGGACCTCAATTTTGTCATGGAAAAACTCACACTGCCTCCATTTGAGCCTGCCAATACAGCAGAGATAAATACTTGTCATGGAAAACCGCTCTTCTCCTAGTGATAACTTCAGCAAGAAGAGTCTGAGTTACAGGCACTAATGGCTGTGGAACCTATTATTTTTCATCAGGACAGAGTTTCTCTAAGGACAAACCCGACATTTATGCCTAAGGTAGTGTCCAGTGTGGCTCTTAACCAAACCATACATTTGCCTACCTTTTATCCAAACCCACAGAATAAGGGGGAGAGACTTCTGCATACTGTGGACATACACAGACATCTATGCTTTTACTTGGACAAGTCTAAAGCCTTCAGAAAAACTGAGCAACTCTTAGTGGCATATGCTGCAGGTTCCCAAGGAAAAGCCATTTCAAAACATCCCATTTCAAAATGGATAGGCCACTCCATTCGTTTCTGCTATTCACAACATGGCAAATCAGTGCCAAAGGGCATTAGGCCACATTCTACCAGAGCAGCAGCCTTCCTCAGAGAAGTACCAACCAAGGATATTTTGGAGGCTGCAACATAGACTTCAGTGCACACTTTTACAAAGCACTACCATTTA
Organism: Protopterus annectens; assembly: GCF_019279795.1. Lineage (NCBI taxonomy): Eukaryota > Metazoa > Chordata > Ceratodontiformes > Protopteridae > Protopterus > Protopterus annectens. The sequence continues at coordinate 666,595,664 of NC_056745.1, forward strand.
CCTCTCTACCCTAAATCCAGAGCAGGCTTTGCCACTGCAGTTCTGCAGGGCCTCATAGCCACTCCAAACTCTATTTAGGCCCATCCGTCCAACCTCAGCTTTGGGGTTCAACCCAAGTGTAATGACTGCAACAGTGAAACACGATGAACATAGTACGGTTGTGTACCTACCATAAATGTAGATGTTAGAGTGTATTGACTGTTGCAGTCCAGGTTACCCTCCCAACATCCCCCTTTTTTCTTTGCTGGGACTCCTCTGTACCTACATTTCTATACAGCCTATGTGGTGTATTTGCTTGTAGATGAAGGTTATGTGCATGTTTTTTTTTTATGATCATAATTTTTTACAGCCTACCCTTTTGGGGGCACCTGACATCTGAGGCAAGAAAAACTGACGAAAATGGCGTCTGCTGCATTTTTTATACCCCTGACGCACTGATGTCGGGGAAGAGGCGACTGCAACCAATGCCGGACTAGGACTTTGGAATTCAGGCCGACTGCGGGTAGCCTGCCAGCAGGATAACCTAAGTGTAATGACTGCAACAGTGAATACACTCTAACATCTACATTTATGGTAGGTACACAACTATACTTTTGATATAGATAGGTAGTTTGTTCCAGAGTATGGGAAGTCTCTGAGACGGGAATGTATCCCTCCAGCATGTTCTGTTTATTGTGGTGACAACGTTTAGGTCCCTGGAGCATGTAGCTTGGAGGGATTGGGATTTCTTTACTTGGAGCATGTCCAAAAGCTCTGGGTTTGACATAGCTGTGTATGTTAGGCAGAGATCTCCTCTGAGTAGGCAATATGCGACAGAGTAAAGCTGGAGTTTTTTTACTGTCTGCGTAGGGCATCTTTTTGAGGCCAGTAATCCTCTTTGTGAGTTATTTCTGTGGCCTTTCCAGTTGTTGTAGATGTCTTGCGAGGTACTTACCAAAAGGGGCGTTGTACTCTATAATGGGTCTAATGAGTGATGAGAAACCTTTTGTGATGAGGTGTGCCACGTAGAAGGATTTCCTGACTATTGTGGCGATGTGATTATCAAAGGAGACACTACTGTCCACCTGTGTCCCAAGGTCTCTTATCACACTTTCGGTGTTAAGTATACTACCGGCTATGTTGTAGCTCATGGGTACAGAGTTTTTACCAAAAGGGATGACAATGCACGTTTTGGCATTGAGCTTGAGGCCATGGCTTTGACACCAGGCATCTGTCTCAGTGAGGCCCTTTTGTAGGATGTCCACATCGTTAGGAGTTTCGATTATGGCTCCTAGTTTGCAGTCATCTGCGAACTTAGTTAGCCAAAGACCTTCTGTGTTGGCCTATACTTCAGAGAAGTAGATACCAAACAGGAGAGGACCCAGGACTGAACCCTGTGGTACTCCACTTGTCACTGGTTTGAAGTCTGCTACTTTCACAGTGCGAGTTATGTCAGTGAGCCAGTTGGCAACCCATCTTGTGACATAGGGATTTATAACTAGTTTAGTGAGTTTATCTATAATTCCAGAGTGGGGGATGGTGTCAAAAGCCTTGGCAAGATGTAGATAGGCTGTGTGAACCACCTTACCCTTGTCTACGGCTTTGGTGACTGCTTCAAAGAAGTCTATCAGGTTTAGGAGACATGATCTGCCTTTTACAAACCTGAACTGGGTGGGATCCAGAGTTTGGAGATTACCAATATCTTTGTTTATAAGTTCCATGGCCTTGCAGACCAGACTCGTTAGGCTAATGGGGCAGTAGTTCCCGGGGTCCGTGGTGGCTCCCCCCTTGTGGAGTGCGATAATCGTTGCTGTGCGCCATTCAGCAGGCACAAAGCCTGAGGTGAGGCTATGATTGAACATGTTACTTAGATGGGGTGCCAGTTCGTTCTGTAGTTCGTGTAGAACGCAGCCTGTGATGTTGTCTGGTCCCATGGCTGCTAAGTTCTTGGCTTTGGAGAGTGTGGTTTTTACCTGTGCAGCCGTGATTACAGGAGCTTTGCATTCTTCCGGTATAGAGATGGGCTCTTTAGGTGGTGAGAGGGGGCTAAAGTTAGGACTGAACCTATCTGCCAGGATGTTGGCAATATCAGTTGGGTCTGTATATTTAGTGCCATTGTGCTGTAACTCAGAGCAGATCTGAGTGTTGCCATTGAGATTCTTGACATAACTATAGAATGCTTTTTGGTTGTCTTTAGAATCAGTGGCAATTTTGTTTTCATAACTACTTTGGAGGATTTTATCAGGGATCGCTGCTTCTTACTGAGGCTGACCAGGGAGCTCCTCCACTCGTGGGATTTTACTCTCTTTTGCAATAGTTTCTTCCTTCTGTTGTACAGTGTTTATGGCAGGGGACCACCAGATTGGCTTCATTTTTTTTTGGAGGATAGCATCTTGGTTCTGTTTGGGATAGCATGATCCATGCATTCATGTAAATGCTTATAAAGTGCAATTGTGTAGGATTCAGTAGTCGTAACTGTATTGTCCATCTGCATGGGTGTTATGAAGTTCACCACTTCTGTCATAAGAAGCATGAAGTTGGCTTTGGAGAAATTTTTTACCATGGTTTCCTTAATGGGGGGTGGAGGCAGGATGTGGATATCTTGGGTAATTAGCTTATGGTCAGATTAGACCAATGAGGCGTTGACTTCAGGTGTGGAACACTGGTCACTCATATTGGTAATGACCAGATGTAGGATATTGTTGCCCCTGGTGGGGGGTGTGAATAAGTTGATCCAGGGCATTGGAGTTTATGAATTCCAGAAAGCGTTGAGCGAAGGAGTTGGTACACTAGTAGTTTTCCCAGTTAATGGTGGGGTAGTTGAAATCGCCCATTAGTAGGGTGTTTGGTTGAACCTTAATATTTTCCAGTATATCAGGAAAAGTGGGAATCCTGGGGCATGGTGGGTGATCTGTAGCAAGCTACAATTTGGATTGCATTTTTGCCCAGAGTTAGTTGCACTTGGATAACCTCTGCTGCATTATGCTGAGCAACTAGCCTGGAGGTGTGGATATCCTTAATGATTATGGACACACCTCCGCCTTTGGTGTTCCAGTCCAGGTTACATGACCGAAGAGTGGTATGAGTTATAACCTGGTAGTGCAGGGGTGCTCTCTGGAGCCTTGAACCAGGTCTCAGTCACTGCACAGATATTGTTGATCTCCATTTTGAGGAGTGCCTCGAGTGAGTGCATTTTGAGGTTTAGACTTCTAGCATTGAGTAGCATCACCCTCAGTTTTTGCTTGCCTGTTCCTCTTACGGTGGTGTATTTGTCATTTGAACCTTGCCTAAAAAAGGCACTATAGGGGCGGCAAGAACCTTAGCCAGTATCTGGAATTCAAGGGGTGACAGATGCAGACCATCTCTGGCAAAGCATCGTGGTCTGTCGACCATGTCATCCCAGGCACACAGATACTGGATCCCTTTAGAATGGCACCAGAAGCTTAGCCAATTGTTGAAGTCAATCATTTTGTTTATGTTGGTACAGGGAGGTACGTCTCTGGTCATTCACACCAACATGGACAATGACAGAGTCATATTTGTACTTGTGGAGTGACAGTGCATGGGTTATGTGGCAGATCCTGGCACCCGACAGGCATCTGACAGTAACCTTCTCCTTGTTTAGCCTGGTGAGTGGGACATCTCAGTGTGCCTGACTATAGACTCATCTATGACTAGTGTGTTGGGTACATTGTTTTGTCTTATTGGCTGAGGTTGAGTGCCACAGCCACACTGAGTCTGCAGGCTGTGTGTCATTTGGGTTGTGTCTGGGAGTGGAGGTTCCTTGCATTTCTGCTTTGGAGGTCTCTGTTGCTTGAGTAGAATATTATTGAGAGTATCCGCAAATGTTTTTGTTTCTATGTGTGGATTTTGGTGGTGTAGATTTAGTGAAACTATGATGAATGTGGTGTGGTGCAAGTGTTTACCTTTTGACTGTCAAAGTCAGTCTTGATTGGAGAGAGCTTTACCTCCAGTTTGGCTAGATAAGTGCATCTCTCACAAGTCATATTGTTGGGTGGTAGTAGGAGAGTGTTGTCTGTGTACATGAGGCAATTTCTACATTGCCCCAAGATGTCCAGATTCATCAGATAGACAGGAGAGAACACTGGGAGCTGACCCTTGGACATGCCTGAATAAAAAACAATTTTCCTTTAGATAAGTGAGTACAAGAGCTGTTTTTCTCTAAGCAAGTGAGGAAAGCAAGTACCAAAACTGTTTTCCTCTAGGTAATGAGGAAGGTTGAGTGCTGTAGTAATTAGGTTATTTAGTGCATACAAGTTCTGAACAAGTGCTGATCACGACTAAGCAAATTCAAGTGCTGAAAGTAAAAATCTGTATCTGGACTAAACCAGTTACAGGAAAGGGGGGGGGGGACAAGTGCAAATGTGGGCTTTTAAATCAGAAAATTGAGAGAGATGGAAAAACTGCCCAAACGGCCAGTAACTACAGCTTCTGGGCCAGAACCACTCTTTATGTGGTAGATAGGTTACCTAGTGCTTACCACTCCCACTGATAAGCTAGAAGGCTTCCCTCCAACACAGAAAGCTTGGGGGGGGGGGTGGCGTGGCTCAAAAGCTTACATACAGTCCTGGATACAGTAAATCTGAATCTGGACTACACTAGTTACAGGAAAGGTATTTTTTTTTTGTACATACAGAAAAGTAGCTAAAACAGCAGTCAAAACAATCCAAGTGCAGGCTAGCACACGAGTATGTAGCAGTGTTAGACCAAACAGTTTAAAAAATGCAATTAAGTTAAAAATGACTAATAACAATGCAGGAGGAGTCTGTTGGGTAGAATGAGGTAAAGAGATGGGACTGGGGGGAGTGTCCCACATCAAATCTACAGTGGGGACAGGCAACTGCAAAAACCTCCAAATTTAAACACAGGAATAGGGAGGGTTGGTATAGGAAAACCAACACTTTCAGCAGAGATCTGAAAAACTATACAGTGAAGTAAAAATAACAGTGCACAACTCTGAAGTCAGCCAGCAGTGATATAAAATTAGTCAAACAATTACAGTACACAACTGTCAAGTGCCAGAAAAATATACTCAGCTCTGTAGAACTCCAGTCAGTTTGAAGAGCACTCTTTCAGGACACAGGAAGGCTCCAACTGTTTATCCACTGTAACTTATGTTGTGACCTTGTGTTGATTCTCTGCCCAGGTCCTGGCTGAAGTGTTAGGAGACCAAACCAGTCACCAATAAACAAAAATAAACAATTCTTGGGAATATAACAAATTTAATGAGTTCATGATTACTATACTGTGGGAGAGCACTGTGGACTGCTGATAGGCAGTGGGACTAGCTGGATAGAGGGTTGTTTGTGTGTAGTATCTTGTGACCACAGGGCATTCCCTCTGTTCTTAATAGTCTGATCCCACGTTAGTTTAATTGTATAAATTCCTGTAGTGCCAAGGCTGTGTGCAAAATCCTTCTGTGCACATCCCATTTTAATGAGTACAGGCTCTCCTTATACATACACCAGCATATCTTCAAAAGGGTTTGTTTTCTTTAAGCCATTTAAGCAAAATGGAACAGCACCCAATTAATTGCATCTGGAAGTGAAACATTAAATGAATGTGATTTCATACCTGTATATCTCCAGTTCGAGAGACTGGAAAAAATAATTCTTATTGATCACTGCTGCAGTAGCCGAAGGTATATGGGTTACATCTTTCATAGGCTATAACAGCAGGCCAGCTTTCAAAGCTTCAAGGTATCTTCCATGCCGACAAACAGTTAAGTCAGATCGAGCTGAGCTAAGGCAGGTTAGGGCACGAAGCCCTTAAGAAATGTCCTTGCATCAAGAACAATGTTCCTTTGCAAGCTTTGGAGGATCGATGGTCTGCTAATGTTCTGTTTCTGTTTAGATATTTTTTTCCAAAGGGAACTTTCCACCTTGCTTTTAAAGTTTAAGTTTTTGTGTTAAACTACAAAAAGTGTTTCCATGACTGTCTAATGACTTGTGTGCTTTTAAGTGGGAGTGCACTTCTCAACATTTGAGGTAAAAAGTTGATTAAAATGACTTTGTGGAGAAGCTATGTCAGATTGTGAATGTCTTTGTTTTGCTGTGACTTTTTTTCTTGTTTTTTTGTTTTTGTCAGGGAAAAGTTACTTTGTTGCTACTTTCATGTTTCATTGACTGTTACTCCTAAGCTTCCCCAGGAAACGGGCACATTTCTTGTAATGACCGTGGAGCAAACTAGTGATGATCTGGCCAGAACTTCTCCCAGGCTAAAAAAAAGTTTATTTAGCAGCCTTTGTCATCACAGCACCTAGTATTTTGCCACAGACCCAGGTGGCTGACTTAACTGTGGCTAAAACTAGTTATTTAAACTGCACATCCTTGTATCCCTCTGGTGTTGTCCATACAGCCACCATGGGCCAGGGGTTGTGGGCTGTTGAGATGCTCTCAGAAGACAAGGGAAAGGGAGACCGTTGTCATGCATGGAAGAAAGGACAGGAAATGTCTCTGCTTAGCCAGAATGTTGTGCCTATTCTTGGGGAGGCTGTTGCTGGCAATACAAGATGTTCATATTGATCATTGTTGCAGTGGTCTTCACTATATGGGTTTTATTCTGCAAAGGATAACAGCTGTCCAGCTTCCAAAGCTTCAGGACACCTTTCACGCGCTCAATCTGTTAGGCAGCTGAGCTACCTAAAAAAGCACAGGTTTGACTTCCAAGATCTGAGCTTTCATGCCACCTACAAATGTTCCCATGCTGGCTTTCAAGGATAGACTTTCTGCTTGTGCTGTTTATTTGCTGAGTAGATAAGTTGCTTTTGGAGGAAAAGCCTTCCACATTTTAAATTATTTCCTGGTTTGGGAAGTTGTGTACCTGAGTTTTTTTTTTTAATGGACCGTCACAAGACTTAACTGTACTTTTAAATGGGAGTGTAGTTTTCCCTACCAGTTTAAAAGTTGAAAATTTTTTTCTGAAGTGTGTGTGTGTAATTCACTTTTCCATTCCCAAAATTTAAAATTTCTTTTTAGTTAGTCTTCTGTGGGGTGGAGTGACTTCTTCCAACTTTAAATTTTGACCAGATATTGCTGTTTTCACCAGGAAAGAAGCACAATATTCTGTTTGATAACAAAGTAATCTGCCAGTCCCGCAGTTGGTTGGTCCTACCAGTCGCAAAAATAAAAGTTAAGTAAACAGTTTTTGCCACCACAGCAGGCTACCAATTACTGCAGGTGGATGACAACTGTAGCCAAAGTTGGTTCCTCAGATCTCGTCTTTTATCCTAGATTGCTCTGGTGTACATACAGACACTGGGAGACTGAGCAGGGAATAAGTCCCTGTTTAGTTAGAATGTTGTGCCTGTCCCTGGGGAAGCTGCTCTTGCCATTAGCAGTGTTGGACCCATTTTATTTCTGTTAAAAGGAAACTTAAAAAACTTTATTTTGGCTTCTGCCCAAATTTCTCTGCACTGGAGTAGGGTATCCAATCTGGCTCATAGTCTAAAGGTTATTGATCATTACATGATGGTTTCTGGTAAAAGGTAAGGGGGGTGCCTCTTCTGAAAAACATTCTGAAACGACAGATGCAAGTTTTTCTCCTCAGATTTCTGATTCAGAGGAAAACTATTTTATTCTCACTGTGGGGTTTTCTTTCCCTGAAACTGTTTCCAGAGTGTGCCAGTTTTGTCAGTGGGAGAACAGATGTTTCTCAGTCCCTCAAAAATACTATGAACTGGTACAAATGGAATGTCCATAACTTTCACAGATTCCTGCAATGCTGACAGCATTGGAGGATGCCATTGCCTGCTGTCCCTAAAACAGATTTTATCAAATTTCTCTGGGTCAATAAGCTACTGGCTGGCCGGTGCCCAGTTGCCCAGCCTGCGATAGCTCTGAGTGAAAGTTGGACATAAAACCGATCAACCTACCAAATAACTAAGAATTGATAACCTCATTGTAGATTTACTAATGGGACAGAGTTTATAAGTGGATGAAATTAGTGCGGATAAGGCTGGACATCGTATGTATCCAAGAACCAAATGGAAGGGCAATGCAGTAAATCCATTTGGTTTGAGATCTAGCGCCTACTACTCAGGAGAATATGCTAGAAATGGTGTCATAAATGAGAGACTTCAGAAGGCAGTAAAGGATGTAATTGTAATTAGTGACAGACTCTTGCCAGTCAGACTCTGCTGTGGATAGGGCAGTAATCATAATCTCAGCCTATGCCCCACAGTTGTGATAGTGAGGAAGAGTGCATTCATACAGCCATTGCAGGACCTACAAAACAGCAAAAAAAAAAAGCAGGCGACATGAACTGGTGTTGATAATGGGTGATCTGAATGCACATAAGGTGTTCATAATGGGTGATCTGAATGCACATAACAGGACAGAGAACAGATTGATGACCATCTGGGTCCATGTGGGTGGGGCAACAGGAATAAAGGTGAGGCCATTCTAGACTTCTGTCTGGCAAATAGCTTGATAGTAGCAAACACACATGGTTCAGAAAGAGACTGTCCTAAGATCCCATACAAGAGGAGCCACCATGCAACTCTGGTAGACTTCCTTCTAGTAAGTAAAGGGCACTGGGGTAGAATCAGTGATTGCATAGTCAAACCACAGCAAACCGCTGGTTGCTACAGTAAGTTGCAAGCATTGGTCAGAGAAGTCTCCAATGTCAACAGAGACATGGTTGAAGACCTGGAAGTTGACTGGAAAGAGTGCAACAATTCATAGAATTACTCAGGAAGAAGAGGAAATAGAGTTGAAGAATGGCAGTGCCTCAAAACAGCATTTGTGAGGACTGCAGAACAGATGTGTGGCTGAGCCAGGTATGCAATAAGGTACGTAAGGAAAACTGGTGGTGGAATTGCAGAATTCCAGGCAGTCGTCAAAAAAATAGAGCAGGAAAAAGTAGGCGATGGAAAAGATGGACCAGGCTAAGGAGGAGTACTGGTTAGTTAACAAGTTAAGGAGTTGCAATAGCAAAGAATAGGGCTTGGAGGCAGTCTGCCAGCTTCTGGAAAGTGACTCATGTGGTGCAAAAACTATCAGGTTGGAAGGTAAAGATATAGTCAGACACCCCTTCCTAAGGGATGCCAACAACATGCTGCTCACCAGTACATGGGACACCAAAGGCAAATGGTAGGAATACTTCTGGCAGCTTGTAAATGAAGAAAACTCCTATAGATGCTGTACTGCCTCAGACACGGACTACGCTGAAAGATGAGCCCATCCTAGAAGAATACAACTAAATGAAGTCGAGGAAAGCAGCATGTTCAGATGATGTCACAGCAGATATGATAAAGATGCTGGATGAGATAGGGGAGAAATTGCTCCTGAGGGTTCTCATAGCAGTGTGCAGAGAGATATCCCAGATAACTGTAGAATAAGTAAATATTTGCCAGTGTACAAGAAAGGGGACATCCATAACTGTGAGCAGTACAGAGGTATCAGACTTGTCACATTGAGAGAAAGTTCTGGAGAAGGTGATTGAACAGATATGCAGAGTATATAGTAGAGTAGGGTATAGTAGAAAGCAAGATGGGAGAAGAGTAGTTTGGATTCAGATCAGGATGCAGCACAACTGACCAGACGTTTGCAGTGCGACAGTTGAGTAAAAGCTAGAGATGAAAGTCCAACTGGACCATTCCTAGACTTGGCGAAAGCATACAGGGTCCGAAGGAAGCTGATTTGGGCAGTACTGCTGTGGTTTGAAGTCTGAAACATTGATAGGATTAGTGTAGGCTATGTATAAGGATCCAATGACTGAAGTACGAGCAGTGTTTGGTCTCACAGAGGGGTTCCCAGTGGGAGTGGGTGAACTTTATGGGTTCAGGACACTGGTGGTCATACTTGTAGATCAATGTTTGCGTATGTATCTTTAAGAAGCTTTCCAGGGGCTTGCAGAAGTGTATAAATACTGAGCATGTGCAAGTCTGACTGCCATTTTGTAGTAAGCTGTTTATGTAAGCATGTACGTTTAAGGTCTGTTAACCAATTTGTTTATATTTCATGATGCTGATAGCCATCTTGATGTTTCGATGTATTAAAGCATCTAAATGAAATGCCCTGCATGCTTGTCATCTATGTTCGGGACAAGTGACATGGTGTCAGAAGCGGCATGTCTCAAGAGACATGATGTTAAAGGAAGCATGGCCAGAATGATTTATTGCCAGAAAGGGTTCCAGTTTCTTCCAATCAAGTCCAGGAGGCACCCGACTGGCTTTGGTGGAATATAAAGGAGCGAGTCCTCCCTACTGCACGTACAATTCACAAAACAAGTCAAACGAATTTCAGGTCCTAAAACTTGCTCAAACTATTTCTTATTCGCAAGATATGAAACAAGGCATACAGAATGCTCTAAATGATATTTGAATAAACCAATACTGTTGAGGTATTCAAATTACTACTGAAAATGTTGGAAATGGTCTGAATTGTATATAATGAATAAAATGAGGAAGCAACCACATTTTCACTAAGCAAGTATTTTTCATATTAAAGATAGTTATAAGTGTATAAAGTGTTTGCATGTTTGTGCAGTGTTAAAGTAGTTATTTCACAAAATGCAGCCATTACAGAGCATATTTCACAAAGTACAGCATTTCGAAAAATTTTGCATTTGAATGTCATTACAAGCTCACAGAACAGTTTGTTCATACATAATTGCAAGGGCCATATCTTTGTTTGTGCATACTTTGTGGGCATGGCAGATGGTTTTCGAAAACCCAGTGAACTTGTTTGACAGTATTGCAGAAAACTGGAGTGTTTGAACAAGTGTGCGACATTTTCATACAGGCTGCATTTTCTGATGTAGATGACTACAAAGGCATTTATTCTGCTTAATTTAGCTGGGTGAGAAGCCATAGAAAGGGAATGTTCATTTGTGTATGCACCTGGTATATCTATACAGGAGATGGGGGAAAACAGTCAATGTGAAGTTCAATTTCGCTGTTTGTTTTTTTACACGTGGGTTCGGAGCCTATCCATCGGCTTCAAGTCGGCCACTTTCCAAGCTGAAGATCTTTGAGTAGCTCAAGGCACAGTCCCTATCCCGTGATGCTCTCCTATGAACCCCGATCTAGTTTGCCGCTCCAACGGATCACACTATCTTCGGAGGAAGCTCGGGCCAGTAACCTTCTTTTTTTATTCTTAAAATAATTTAAAATTACTTAATAGACTATCAGGGATGTGATATTTGTGAGACTTCTCATATTTCTTGTAATTGTTAAGTGAGTTAACTGGATATTCTATTTTTGTCTTTCTAATTCGGATTGCTCCTAGGCCTTTAGCCTTTCTTGAGTTGCATTTACTTGACAGTGCTCTGTCAAATTTAATTCCCTATCCCCTTATTTTTCATAGAATTATTGTATTTGAAAATTTTTTGTCATTAATCTCGTAGTCATTTCACTTCAGGGATCTGAACTTTCTAAGGAGTTCTGTGGTTTTGACTTTTTTGATATTATCAGGGATCTGATATTTGTGTGTAATTTCTGTTTATAATGTCTGAGAAACAAAAATCTGGATTTAAAAGGTGTGACTGGACAGAAGATGATCATCACCGATAACCACGTTTTTTGTGTGTACTGCTTGGGTCCACTATATTTGCAAAAAGATTGCTCTATCTGCCATTCCTTCAGTGGCAGGGTTTTATTAGAGCGGCGAAGGAAATTGGTCGATAGAGGGCTGTTGAAGCCAAATGTTCAAGAAGCATTAGACAAGAATGACCAGACCGCCAAGTCCTCGAAGGGGTCTAAGTCTTCTAAGGTGTCATCGGAGCACAAGTCTTCTGTTCGGCACCTCTAGGAAGATTGTCGCCAGCTTTGCAGCCTTCGGAGCCATGCACTGAAATCTTACTTTGGAGGCAAATCATTGTGTTGGAGCCAGTGTCGGACGTTTTGAAGTCCCCGATCCTTAAGTCGGTGGCTTCTTCGGCTCCTTTGACCCATTCTTCTGGTACCCTTTCCGACATCGATGTGGACTGCGTGGTGCAGAGACTTTTGGTGAACCTGGCCAAATTGCTTTCAGCTTCGACCCAGTTGGCTTTGAAGCCTACGACCCCCCCCCCACCACAATTTCTGCTTCTCCGGGGCCAGTTGCGCCTTTGGAGCCGGAAAGAGGATCTGATAGTGGTGGAACCCTCTGAGCCAAGGCCTGTTCCAGTGCCCTCGGCCCAGTCGACCTTGACTTTGGTTCAGATCGAAGAGGGTGAGAGTCAGACTCTTTGGTTCCGACTCTCCCTCTTGGGGCTTTGGTGCAAATGAGCTTGGTTCCATCCTCTGGTTCAGAGCCCATGGTCTCTGCCCCTGGGAGGTTGCAGTCTTCAGAACCGGCACATTCCTTGGGTCGGGAAACCGGTGCCTTCTATGCCATGGGGGAGGGTCATGTTTGCTAAGACCCTTACCTCTTAGGATGTTTCCTCTTCTGCCCCTAAAGGGCCATGTTCTGTCCCTACACTACAGGTCCCTACCAAGCGTCAAGACACAGAGCCTTAGGTAACCCCATTGGGTGACCCCTGCTTGACTGAGATTTCGCCAGATGCCCACACTGAGGAAGTCCCCAGAAAGACTGTGCAAGAGGAGGCATTTAGATTTCCCTCAGGAATCCTTAACATGAGACACCGACTTAGAGGAATCAGAAGGGTCTCCACGGTCCTCCTCGATGTCTCATTTGCAGACATCCTGGAAATATTAAGGCAGAGGGGTGACTGGCAGTCCCTTACCCCTACTGAGGATGAGTTGGTGCTCCTGAAGGCCTTTGGGTCTCGACCTCCACCTCCTTGGTTACTCTGCCCTTTGACGAATTAATGGACTTGGTTGCTCGAAGGGCGTGGGAGTCCCCTGATTCCATGGAACTGGTCCCTCAGAGGCCCAACAAATTTATCACCTCTCCTCAAGACAGGTCTTTTCTTACTAAGGGAGTTCCTGTTGATGCCATGGTGGCCGCCAAAAAAGAGATGGTCAGAAACCTCTTCTGTTCATCCTCCTAATAAAGACTCTAGGACTATGGACAGACATGGGAAACGCATCTTTAGTTCTGCAACATTTGCAATGAGATTGCTCAACTATTTGACCCACTTTACCCATCGTCAACGAGGTTTCCTCAGAGCTTGGAGATGCTGTACAGGGCAAAACAGATGCTGTTTCAGAGAAAGTAACGGCACAGCTTAACACACTTAATTCTATTGTGAACTCGTCCATGTGGCTCATTTCTTATGCAGCCGATGGATTGAGCCAGGAAGCAGGTTCAGCGATAGCTTTGCGGAGACCATCCGGCATGGGCTTACGCTCCTTTGCGGAAGCCTTCAAGTCTTCCTTTAATACCCCACTTGATGGCTCTTCCTTGTTTGGGCCTGAAGTCAAGGAGACACTAAGTGCAAGTGTGAGCATGAAGGAAAGACTATCTGCCGTAGGAGTCGGTTTTTCCACCCCCCACTAGACCATACCCCAAAGAGCAGAAAGGTGGAAGAATGTGGTTCGGAAAGTCCCAAGGAGCTTTCCAGAACACATGTAGTGAACCCCTCTCCAGAGGCAGAGGGGGGGGGTATAATGGTAGACGCCACCCAGGCGCCAGAGGGGGTCCAGAGAACCAGGGTGACAGGGAGCAGTTCCTTGGCAAGCCCTGTCAGCGTTCCTGAGAGGAGGCCCGACCGCCCTGCTCTGGAGGCAGTTGGTCGCTTAGCTTTATACCCAGATGCCTGGCTAGGAATTACACCAGTTTCTTGGGTAAAAAGCATAATTACCAGAGGTTACATCATTCCCTTTTCAGAATCCCCTTCCATTCGTACAAGAATCCCAGACGTTCCACCCAGTCTGTGGAGTCTAGCAACCATTGAAATTCAAAGGCTGCTAGAGAGTCATCCAGCCAGTCCCGGTAGACCAGATAGGATCCGGAGCTTACTCCAGGTTCTTCAGTCCCAAAGAAAACAGGAGACTGGAGGCCCATCTTAGACCTCAGCGAACTAAATACCTTTGTCCAAAAGGAAAAGTTCTGGATGGTCACACTTCAATCGAAATTTTTCTCGAAACGGGTGATTGGATATGCTCTGTAGATCTCAAGGATGCATACTACTACATCAAAATGGCCAGGCCATTCAGAGATCACTTGCGTTTCTGGATGGGGGCCAGTCATTACCAGTTCTGAGCTCTGCCCTTTGGTCTCACCACAGACCCCAGAGTGTTCACCAAATGTATGGCAGTGGTCACGGCTCACCTGAGACGTTTAGGATTCCGGGTGTTTCCATGTCTGGCTGACTGACTCTTCACTGCCACCACCAGGCATCAACTAATTTGCACCAGAGATTACACCATCAACCTGTGTTCCAGGTTGAGCATAACCTTAAATTTCAAAAAATCTGCTTTATTGCTGTTGCAGCAGATTTCCTCTATAGGAGCACATCTAAACACCACCACCTCCCTGGTCAGATTGCCTCAAGAAAGAGTAATGTCTTTGCGAAGTCAAGTGTCCCATTTGTTAATGGAAAGGAGAATTCCGTCATTCCAGCTTCTGAAGTTTTTAGGCACCATGGCAGCTACACTCATAGCGGTTCCTCTGGGACGAAGGCACATGAGGATATTCCAATGGCTATTATTCACACAGTGGTCTTATCAACAGCTTCCAATGTCTCAAGATTCTTCTGACAAATTCTTGCAAAAAGGACCTTATTTGGTGGTTGAACAGCCACCAAGTTACTGTAGGTCACCCGTTTGTACTTCCCCCTCCCACAGCCGCAGTGACCATGGATGCTTCCCTGATGGGGTGGGGGGGGGGCTGTTTCAGGGAAGAACTGTCCAAGGCACTTGGTCACACATGGAATCTCATTTGCACATCAGTGTCCTAGAGTTGAGAGCGGTGTTTCTAGCATTGAAACACTTTCACGAGACTCTACCTCGAGAGACTATTGCAATACAGACAGACTTGTCTGTAGTCTGGTACATCAACAAGCAAGGGGGAACTAAGTCTTATCCCTTATGCCGAGAGGCCCTGAGACTTTGGCCATGGGCTGTATCCACCGGGTGCTTTCTGATAACGCACATACGTGGGTAATCTAATGTGGTAGCGGACAAACTGAGCAGAGCCATTCTGTTGCCTCACGAGTGGTCCCTCAAAGTACGAGTGTCTGAAAGGATATTCTGCAGATGGGGCCAGCCTTGCTGCGACCTTTTTGCATCCCCGATGAATGCCAAATGCAGAAGCTACTTTGCCCTGTACCCCCCACTGGGGGACAGCCCAAGGGATTCACTCGTACACGATTGGCCCTCAGGTCTCCTTTATGCCTTCCTTCCAATCCCTCTGATTCCCAGATTCTTACAGAAAGCCAAAAGCCTGGGAAGGACTGTTATTCTAATAGCCTCGTTTTGGCCTCTGCAGATATGGTTTCCCTGCCTAAAGCAATGCGAAGTGGAAGAACCTTAGGTTCTGGACCCAGTGCCAGACCTTCTGACTCCTTTGGGAATTCATCCCTCTCTTGTCGCCTTCAAACTGACAGCTTGGCTGCTCCACTTCCCAACCTAGCCAGGTCACATGATTTGTCTCCAGCGGTTCAACATATTTTAGTTTCCTCTGTCTCCACCAGGAAACTTTATAATAGCAAATGGAGGCGATTTGTTCATTGGGCTTCTCAGCATGGTATTGATCCCTATGTTGCCCCTTTTAAGAGTTTTCTGGAATTCTTGACTTCGCCCTCTCACGATGGTGCTGCAGCTTCTATGATAAGTTTATTTATTTATTTATTTGCAGTTGGTTTATCAGGATAGTCCATTGGGCCATTTGAACCCGTTTTCAATGGAGTCCTGGGGAGAAAAGCTCCAATAGCAATCTTGGTTGCAATAGTTTAAAGATGATATTTATACAAAGGTTGTAGTTTTGAGCAAAACATTTACAATTGATACAGCAAACATTACAAATAATACAAACAAATAAGTGTTCAATTAGCTGCCATATCTAACTTCCATGTGGGATGCTGTGGTTCAAACATTGTCCCACAGATTATGTAAAGCCTGATTGAATGGGTCTCGTCACCTTAAGCCACCTATCAGACATCCTGTTACTCCCTGGAATCTGAATTTGGTGCTATCTCAACTCATTCTTCCACCTTTTGAGCCTGCATCATCTTGTCCTTTGAAGTTCCTTTCTTGGAAGACAATTTTCCTAGTGGCTATTACTTCGGCTCGTACAGTTTCTTAACTACAAGCACTTATCAGTCCTCCATATCTAGTCTTTTACCCCGACAGAGTGTCGAGAACAAATCCTACCTTTCTTCCTAAGGTCTGCTCCAAGGCAAATTTGAACCAATCAACTTGACCTTCCTACTTTTTTCAGACATCATGCTAATAGAATGGAGTACATGTTATATAAGCTTGATGTTCACAGACAGTTTAGGTTTTACTTGGACAGGACAAAAGAATTTAGGAAATCTGATCAACTATTCGTTTCCTATGCAGATAATAAAGGTTTGTCGGTATCCAAAGTTACATTGTCCAAATTGATTTCTGATTGTATAAAATTTGTATATTCTTCAGCTAAACAACCTTTAGAACGTGAGGTGAAAGCTCATTCTACCAGGGCTGTTTCTACATCTTTAGCCCATGCAGCCAGTCTACCTTTGGACACCATTTGTGCAGCTGCTACTTGGTCCAAACCTCATATGTTTATCACTCATTACAAAGTAGACAGGGCCTTCAGGGACAGGGCTTCCTTTGGTTCCACCATTCTCAGGAATATACTCCCGTGAGCCGCCCAGGATTAGGGTGCTTGGGACGCTGCCCACATGTAAAGAACAAACTGCGAGATTGAACAACTTCTTATAAAGAAGTTATGTTCTTACCATAATGTTCCATGCGAGTTCATCTCGCCTTTGTTCTTAGACTCCCTCCCACCTTTCCCCTCCAGGTTATGGAAGAACAGGTATGACTGGTGGTCTAGTTGGTCTTGCTAGTGTCCTCCTTTCCAGCCAGATTATTGTTTAGCTATTGTAAATAGTTATGTACTATGTACATTGTTTGTAATTGGTTGCTTAGTGTGTTTTTTTTCTTGCCGGTTCAGCAAACTAGATCTGGGGTTGGTAGGAGAGCATCATGGGATAGGGACTGTGACTCGGGCTACTCAAAGATCTTGAGCTTGGAAAGCAGCTGACTCAGAGCCGATGGATCGGCTCGGAACCCACGTGTAAAGAGGAAAGGTGAGATGAAAAACTCGCATGGAACGTTATGGTAAGAACATTGCTTTTTTTGTTGTACCGTCTGAGTCAATAGAGGACCCAGAGTGCTTAAAATGTAAATTTAGAGAAATGTGTAGCCCCCAGACAAATATTACAATGGAAAGGCATTTTACACAAGGAATCAAAAGCCTGGTGAAACTTTTGCAGCATATATAAATGACCTGAGGAAAAAGGCTAAAACATGCTGATTAAGTGATTTAAGAGAGGAGTTGATAAAGGACAGACTTGTGTGTGGTATTAAAGATGATGCTTTGTGGTAGTGATTTAACTTTGAATAAGGCCATTGAGATTTGTCAGATGTATGAGCTCACAGAAAAGCGCACAAATATGCTTACAAAAGAGTAGGTCTAGAAGGCACAGTGACAAAGCTCATGTTGATGGTATGCAGCACATGATTAAAAGAAACAGGCCCAGGCACATGGCAGCAGCTGTAACCCCTGCAGCACCCACTGGTAAACCCCAGAGCTTTTCCAGCAAATTTCAGAGTTCTCATCATCTCAGTGAAGCATGAATGGGAGTCAGCAAACAGGCATAAGGTTGAGGGTGTGTGCTTACCTAGTTTCATTGCCAAGTGTCATAACTGTGGTGGAAATAACCTGAGGGAGAGAAATGTTTTGTCAGCAATGCCACATGCAATAAGTGTAATAATTTTTAAAGGTTTTCTAAATCAAAAGGTCCACATCCTTTTATTAAAAGAACATTTCAAGAAACAAGCTGATCAATTAGAGAGCTGCAACCCTACTCATTGATGGTGTGTCAGTGCTTTATGAAAGTCAGTGCAGTAGATTTAAGGGCAAAGAGTGAATTTTTTTTTTTTTTTTTTTTTTTTTTTTTTTTTACTGTTAGGAAAAAATGTAAAACCCACAGAGCTCAAAGTTAACACAGGTTCCAAGGGCAATGTTATGTCAGCAGAAACATTTGCTAGTGTGCGTCATGGTGAAAGGCTTTATTTGGCAGTGTGTGAAACTTGTTGCATCTGGTGATGAAGAAATTCAGACCTGAAGGCTCAGTAGTGCTTTCATGTTAATCTGCTGGGAGAAGCAACAATTTGTTTTGTGGTCAAGAGGCATGTCCAGTCATTAGGGTTCAGAGTTTGAAAATGGGACTGCATTCATTTATTAAGTTCATCAAGTTAGCTTGAAATAGCATTACTCTGATTTTGCCCAGTATATTTTGTCTACCTATGCTGATCTTTCTGATGATGAACTAGGGAAGCTTCCAGTTGTGTACTCCATGAAGTTAGACCCAGATGTCAGTCCAGTTATCAGGCCAGCCTGGAGAGTTCCAGTAGCTATGCAGGACAGAGTCAAAGCCAAGTTGCATCAAATAGTGTGACAAGGTATGATTTGTACAGTTGCAGAAACAACTGAGTATCTTCCATGGTGGTAGCTCATAAGAAATGTTCATATGACATTGGAATATGTATTGATCCAAGAGATTTGAACAAAGCATTAAAAAGACCTCATCCAGTGCTCACAGTCGAAGTCGCAGCCTTGATGCCAAATGCCACTTTTTTCTGTTTTGGATACAGAGTTCATTTTTGGCAAATTCAGCTCGACAATAAATCCTCATTGCACACTATTTTAAATACTCCTTTTGGAAGGTACAGATTTTTGAGAATGCCATTTGGGATAAATTCTGCAAGTAAAGTCTTTCAATGTGCAATGGAGCAACTTTTTTCTGGGTACCCCTGTACTTTTATCGTAGATGACATACTAGTAGGAGGTAATGGTGAAGCTGAGCATGACAGAAACCTCAGAATTCTGGAAAGAGCACGTCAAGTGAAACCTAAGCTAAATCCACAGAAATGCAAATTCAGGCTACAAGAGGTTACTTATGTTGGTCATTTATTTACTAGTTCAGGCCTATGACCAGACCCTTAAAAGCAAATAGCCATTCTCAAGATGCCAGCTTCAGACAGTGTTCAAGCCCTACAATGTTTTCTTGGCATGGTTAACTATCTAGGCAAGTTTATTCCAGACTTAAACCAATTTAGCATCACTCTGAAAGCTGACACACAAGGGGTTAGAGCAACACCAAACAGCATTTGATGTCCTGAAATGGAGAATTGCTAGTCCAACTCTGATACTATGATCAAAAGCAAGTTACTCCATGTGATACTTAGAAAATTGGTCTTGGTGCAGTCATTCTGCTAGAGGGTCAACCTGTTGCCTATGCATGGAGAACTCTTACCCAGACAGAAATGCAGTATGCTCAGATTGAGAGCTTTGACTATTGTTAACATGTTTGAAGTTCCATGATTGTTTATGGTAAACATATCCAGATCAAAACAGACCACCATCCCCTTTTCACCATGTTGAGAAAGCCTATGCTTTCAGCTCCACACAGATTGCAATGCATAATGCTGAGACTGCAGAAGTATAATTTCATACTTGTCTGCAAGCAGGGCAAACTTTATCTTGCTGATGCATTATCCTTGTCACCCAGAAACACCACTGAACAGCATGAGAATGAAAACCTCGATTTTGAAGCCCTGTAAGTGAGAGATTTTTCTTCCACGTGTTTTGACGAGCTAAGAGATCATACAGCCACAGATCCAGTTTTACAGAGGCTGACCCACTTTATCAAGGATGGCCATCAAAGCAATCTAGTTTACATCACTAAGTGCAACCTTATTTTCCATACGGAGATGAGATTGTCTGGCAATGGTATCATTATGAAAGGTCTGAAAGTAACAAAGTCCTTGCATCAAGAGTTCATTACTATCTTGTATCATGGTCACCCAGGAACTGACTACCAAGACAAGATTAGTATTTTGGCCTTCTCTGTCACAAGATATTGAATAAGTACTTTTTATCTTGTGTGTAATAGTACTAAGCCACATCAACAGAGGGAACCATTTCAGCTAAACTGGATTCCTGAACTCCCTTGGTCAACAGTAGCCACTGACATTTTCGAGTGGAATGGTCAAAATTATTTGGTGTTGGCAGACTTTTACTCCATTCCATTTGGATTGAGATTGACCTACTTCCTAATGTAGCATCCAGTACTGTCATTACTAAGATGAAGTGTCGTCATTTTACAGTCCATGATAGTCTGCGCAGTTATTTCAGACAGTGGCACGCATTTTACAAGCCAACAGTTAGAAAGATTTGCCAAAGAATGGGACTTCACTTATTTTAGGAGTAGCCCAGAGTATCCGCAGTCAAATGGTTTGGCAGAATGTGCAGTTCAAAGTGCAAAACAGTTACTAGAGAAGTCAAAATGAGCCAGTAGTGGTTTTCCTGAATCTGTTGAATCTCAAACATTCCTTGTTATAAACATCTTGGTCCACCTTCCCAGAGACTTCTGTCAAGACTAACCAGAACCACATTACCAATCAGTCAGTTGGTTCCATATGTCAAGAACAGGTCAGTGAAAATCAATATGTTGGTGTTTAACCCAGAAGTCTTGCTAAGTTAAGACCAGCAAACTGCTCCATCCAAAGATTTGGAACACCCTTCCTCAACAGATGACTAAAAACCCCCAACCTGTCCACATTTAAAACTATCCTGAAAGATTTAAATTGGCTTATGCCTTTGCATTGCTCTCAACTAATCTTCCTGTTTTTTCCCCAGTCACGTCACATGTTAGCCCAAATAGTGCTCATCCCACATAGGGCTATCCCATTCTCTGTCTTCTCTTTATTAATCCTTGTTCCTTCAGATGACCTAACTTGTAAAACTACATGATTAATTCTGATCTTTCAGAAGCGACTCACCTTGTAAAGCTGCATGACTTGTGTACCTCTTATATTGTTAAAAAGTAGTATTCCTGTATACCTGAAACATGCATGTTTATATTGTATTCTGTTATATTTTGCTATATTTTTAAGTTCATTTACATATTGTTAGCAATGTACTACTTACATTAAGTTTATTGCTTGTACCTTAATGTTTTTTGTTGTGGAGCTTTACTCCCCGCATCTCCACTGAACGCTTTTTTTTTTCAACGCAGTCTGACGCTACCCGGTTAACAGATGTAAATAAAATAAATAAAATTGTCAGAAGTGGTAAGGATGCAGATGTCCTAAGGTTATCAGATTGGTGTCATGGAAAGTATTTGCCCAGAGCTGAGATCGTACATTGTGGAATCACAGGGAGGAGAGTTAAGGCAGAATCAGAAACATTGGAGACCAGTGTCCAAGCCTGTACCACAGCACATGGCCTGAGAGAGACCATCTCAGAGTGAGTTGTCTGGTGTTGAAGTTCCAGAGAATATTCCAGTTCCTATGACGAATTCAGAAGTTCCTGATAAGAGTTCACCAAAGAATGGCCCTTTTGCTAAATTCAGTCCAGATTGTTATGAGATCCGGTCGTATCTCCAGACCATGTAACAGATACATGGGAACATGGACATGAACATTGTGTTTTTGTTTCTAATGTCTATAATAATGCATGTCTAACTGTAATGTTGCTTTTACCAAGGGTAATCCTAAGAGGGTGGTTGTAGATCAAGTTGTGTGTATTTTAAGAAGCTGTCCAAGGGATTGCACAAGTGTATAAATACTGAGCACTTGTGAACCTGACTTTCATTTTGTAGTAAGCTGTTGAGATGCAAGCATGTATGTATGTAAGGTCTGTCTGTTAACCAGTTTGTTTATATTTTATGATGTGGCTATCCCTCCTGAGGTGTTTCTATGTATTAAAGTATCTAAAAGAAATAGCCCACCTGCTTGTCATGTATATTAGAGGAGGGGTGAGGGACAATACTGGTTTTGGACTACATTAGCAAACGGGTTGGAGGGAACAGGTCAACAAAGTTGTCTGCAAACAATGTGGCGTTGCAGGCAGACTTTGAGCAATAACTTAAGCAAAGTATAGGGGAATGGAATGCAGAACTGAAGGCACATGGGATGAAACTAAGTACAGCTAAATCAATGAAAATAGCAACTAATTGGGGAAATCAGAAGCTCAGAATTGAGTTAGAAGGAAAGATGGTGGGACAAGGTTAGTAGCTTCAAGTATCTGGGAAGGATGGTTGAGGCGAAGGTAACTCTGAAGAGGTTAAAGCTGGAATCAGAGGGGCTGCAGCCAACTGGCATCGTGTCAGGTGTAGTGTATGACAGAAGAATGAAACGTAAGGTGTGCAAAACAGTGGTGTGACCAGTACTACTAGACAGTACAGGAAAATGGTCAGTAAAGGCAGTGCAGGTGAGGAAGCTAGAGGTGATGGAAATTAAGTGCCTGAGACAGGTGATAAGATGCACAGACAAGAGACAGACAAATGACATAATAGCAGAAGCCAAAGTAGCTCCAATTGCAGAAAAGATGAGAACAGATTAGTGGTTTGGGTTATGTACAGAAAATCAGAAGACAATCTGATAAAGGTTTGGGGCAGGCAGGAAGAAAGTAAGGGAAAATGAGGGCATCCAGCAAAGAGGAAGATCGATTGTGAGATTGAAGATCCTGCGACAGGCATGAGTGTTGAAGGCAGGAGTGTGGCATTGAATTGAGAGAAATGGCGACAGTTAAAATGTCACTCCAACCCCATGTAGAAAAAGGGAAAAAATGGGGTGGTTGATGTCAACAAGCAAGAGGGAAACTGGTGTTAGCCCCTTTGCAGGCTAAATACATTAACTTGAGGTACAGCTTCGCAACACAATTTTACTCCACATGAATCCTGTACACTATCTGTGCAAAACTATGGCAGATGAGCTAAGAAAAACTAAGGCAGACCCTCACAAATGGAAACTAAATGGGGTCTTCAAGATATGATCCGTTTTTGGGTAGTTCCTATCATTGCCTCTTCCTTTCTGAATAGTCATTTGGCAACATTCTGCTCCAGTACTCCATGCCAGGCCTGGAAGATGGATTCTTTTTCCTTTCCTTGGTCAGAATGTTCCTGTATGCTTTTCCATTCTTTCCACCGATATCCAGTGTACTTCTGAAGATTCAGAAGGAATCCCCCCAAGAGCATTATGGTGACTACCCTCTGGCTTGGTTAGGAATGGTTCCCCCTTTTGGAAGTGATCAGGCTCAATTATCGCAAGCTTCCTCACTGAGTGGTTCCACACACATGAACATGGGTGTTACATACTCCCCGACTCAAATCTGCTTCAAGTAACTGCCTGGATGATAGGGTCTTAATTCCCTTTAGGTGTCGGTTTACTGAGGGTTTGAAGATGTACCAGTGGAGGCAAGAAATCATACATTAGCAAATTGAAAAGTTTTTCTAGTTTCTGCCAGCAACAGAAACTGCACCCATTCAGGGCTAGTGTTTTTCTGGTTATTTAATATTTGTGAGTTGCTATCCAAAAGCTTCTTACTCAAAGGTTCATTTTTCAGCCATTTCAGGGTTCTGCCCATAGATCATCCTCTTTCAATGCATTCTCCTGCCAGAAAAGTTTTTGGAGAGGCTTTACCTAAGGGTCCTCCAAGAAAACAGGTGCCTACTCCTTGATCTTAACTTTGTCTTAAAGTAGCTAACATTAGTTCTATTTGAGCCTGCTCATCTGGCTGACTTGAAGTTCTTAACCAGGAAAACACTCTTACTAATTGCTTTTACCTCTGCAAAGAGAGTATTGGAGTTGTAAGCAATTAAGGTGAGTCAACCCTCTCTCATTTTCCATAGAATGTTTCTTTGAAAACTAATCCTTTTATGCCTGAAGTAGTATTCAAGTTTACTTGAAGCCAAACTGTATATCTCCCAGTTGTCTTTCCTGAACCTAAACATAAGGGATTAAAAAAAAATAAAATAACAAGGACCCTGCTCAGCACTTGATATTTGGTATTCCCAAAGTGTGCGCAAACATGTTTAGGACCCCCCTCTTGAGGCCTATTGTGGTTGCAGGTGGCTGAAAGAACCTTTAGCCAAATATGTTGATTTTGCACGCAAGATCTTTTTAAAGAAAACCCATTTTGATTCATAGCCATATTTTAAAGGAAATTTGGTGGAAGTCCTTTTTTTTTTGCAGTTGGAAATACCACACTAGATTGGTTTATGATCTTGAGGTTTGGTTCAGGCAAATATTGACAATGAAATTAAGGTGTTGCATGAATTCATGGAATTAGTATTATGTAACAGTTTTGTATTTTGAAAAGAAATGCATAAAAAGATAAGGTGTCATTTGTAAATATGCTGCTGTGGTGGTGGGAAACTAATTTTGTTTTCCCTTCACTGTGTAGTCAATATATAATCAAATACTTTGGATTTTTATAACTATTTATAATGTGGAGAGGGGCACTGACAAGCTCACTGAATTGATGGAAATTTTAATCTAAGTACTACTTTACAGTAGGATATAGTGATATCTTAAATTACGTGGTTGTGACTTTTAGGATGAATGTTTTACAAGAAAAATGAATCTACCATTTTTAGGTAAACAACCTTTTGTAATACTTTGCATTATTCAAGTAGCCACCCCATGTGGTAGAAGAGCACTAAGGGACGAATAGCTTTCTAGACCTGTATCTGAGAATGTGACATTTCAAAATGAGATGGAAAGATTCATGTTTTTTATGGGAATTACTCAAAAGGATTGTTTGGAAGTATTCACTGAGGAGGTGGTCAGAAAAGAGGACCACATTCAACCTATTTTAAAAGTGCCCAGAAGTATAGTGTTTGAAGTACAAGAAAATGGGGATTTTTGAAAAGCAATGATATTGTCCTGAGAGAAGATCAAATTTAGATATTTCTAAATGAAAATTAGATAGTTGTTTCAAGCATTTGATTCACAAGAAAAGTTGGGTAAACATCCTACTATAGGTTATAAGAAAAGTAAAAAAAAAAATCTTAGTTTAAGGTTAGCAGGAATACTAAAAATTAATTTAGTAATAAGGAACTGTGGAGCTTTTTTTTTTTGCCAATAGATCAAGGAGAGTAACATTGATTTTTGAAGAGGATTGCCAACAACTGTGTACTGTGGCTGCAGTCTGTTTGGCTACTTGTACAACGTGCCCTGCTTTTTATGTGGTAAAAGTGAAGCACCTCTTGAGCACTAAAATTTTTCAGCATTTATATGCAATTAGGATAAAAAAAAGTAAAAATGGACAATTTGTGTTCACATAAATGTGGAGAATTTAAGTAGTTCATTTTTTGTTTTCGAAAAGGACAATAAAAATGTTTGGGGGTAATTGGGATAATTACCTGAAGTACTGTGAATTGTTTTGTCAGATTTTATTAAATGCCACAAAGACATTCATTGGCTTTTGAGAGCGGACAAAATTGGGATGTTTTTGGATGAATTGAAGGAATGTGTATAAATTTCATTAACGTATGAACAATGGACAGTGATTCTGAGGTTGATTATTTTTTTTCATTATGCAAGTATAATGAAGTTGCGTGTCACTAAGTTATGATTTGTGTATTTAATTACTGGAGTACTAAGTGACATTTTTTATGATTTAGTTCTATGCATGCTAGGATTTTTTTTGCTAAAAATCAGGGAGAAAGGATACTGCATAACTTGAATGTCTACAGACAACACTGGTACTATGATAGAAGGAAATCTTTCAAATCTTTGGATCAGTTGCTCATTTCCTGTGAAGGTAAGAAGGGACAATCTGTGTCAAAACGGTCTATTTTTAAATGGTTGTCTCAGGCTATTACCTTTTATCACCATGGCAAAATTATTCTAGGCAGGGTAAAGGCCCCACTGCCAGTGTCTTGGCTTCATCTATGGTTTTTGGAAATGGTTGGATTCTAAGTACTCTACAAGCACTAATTTGGTGTTATGTGCTTAATTTTACAAAGCACTGCAAGCATGATTTCTTTCTCTAGGTCTAGATCAGTCTTTGCTAGGACAATTCTCCAAGGGCTTCTGGACCTTACCCTTCCACCTCCGAAATGTAAGCTAGAGCCCTGTACCCATATAGCTTAAGCTAGTGCAGCAGTGATAAATATGAACATAGTACAGTTTTGTAAAGAAAATTCTTTTAACAGTAGATATTTAAATGATTACTGCTTTAGTCACCACTCAGTCTCCCCTTTATTTGTGTGGATTAATCTAGGGTTTGTGTGTATATTTTTACTCCTACCTATGTTCCCTTAGGGCTCATCCACCTTCTCAGTTGGCATGAAAATTGTAAAGGGCTTTATGCTCAAACTTGGGTTTAGAAGGCTCAGCTAAAGCTGCCTAATAATTTCAGCGTGTGGAAAGTGGCCTGAAATTTTGAAGCTGCATGTTGTATCCATGGTAGGATATAACCAAAGCTACTGCAGCAGTTGTTATCTGAATACTATTATAAGTTCACTTGCACATCTGTGTACTCTAACTTTTTACAGATTGGTTGCTATGGGCTGTGTATCTCCAACACTAATCTGATGTCCGTTTACTGATTACTGACTTTCTCATCGGGGTGATAGCAGAACTCTAGAATAATAATGTAATTGAGGAATGAAGGACCTTTTGTTTTTTCATCCCACATTTATTCACTGATTTAAGGCTTTATCCTAATAAGGGTTATAGCATAATTCTGTTTCAGATATAGCAGATAATCAGGGGATGAACAAGATTATTTCCCTGATAGCCAACTTCAGCTTTTGTGAAGCTCCCCCAAAGTTGTGGATGCTCAGGAGGCAGGTTGAGAATGCAGGTATCTAATAACCGGCCATTAGTGAAGCACTTCCTTTTAAATTGTACAAAAAAAATGCCTCTAATATGCGTGTTCTGCAATATGGGGAATCAAAGGAGGAAAACAAACTTTTAAAGATCTTGCTGTAAAGGAGAATTATTGTCTAGTTCCCCTTTTAAACACGGACTGTGGTATTTTAGACAAAATTCTAAATTATTTTAGCACTGTTACTTTTTCTTGGGTATCCATGAGTATATGGAAAAAAAAGCCTTTTGTGGCTGTTTTATTCCAAGTCTAGATGTTTTACTCCAGACTAAAGTCAAATATGACCTCTTTCTATGTAGATGCCCTTAATGCCTTTATTGCTGTAAATGCTATCTTTTTTTACCTAAAAAAAAAGTGACCTTTGCAAACTAATAATGCTTTATTTTTTAACATAGCTGATTCCTTTTCATTGTTTATCAACGTATGGGTTATGAATCTGATCCTCTGATGCATCTGGGTCCCGTTCTTCAGACTTCGGATCCAACTCTTGAGCTCCTCTCTATACCCACGATGCCCTAGTCCATCCCCAATACCTCAGATCTCATTTGCTGCCATCTCACACAGACGTGGATAGTCTCTCGCAGCATTTAGGTAGCAGTAAGTGTACCACTTTATCTCTTTATCCATATACTTAGTTTTTATCTCCCTCTAATTTCCAGTTCGTTTTTGTCAGGTTTTTATTTTAACAAAAAATCTTTGCAAGTACCATTGTTGGTACTTTTTCTGTTTTATCCCCTTATTTCCTACACCTTTAATTGTGAGTATTTCTAACTACCATTGTTAATTTCTTTATATTTTTCTAATTTTTTAAGCTAATTACCGTTTACTTGGTGTCATGCCTGAGAAACCTACAGGTTTCAAGAAATACACGTCCTGTGGGCACAAAATCCTGAACTCAGATGCCCACAGGGAGTGTTTGTTTAGGAGCAGTACACTTTGGTACAAACTGTACCATATGCACAGGTTTTAATTCCAGGGCTATTGCTGATGGACAAACTAGTTCTCAAGGGGTTAACCCTTGATGTTAAGTTGTCTATCTCACCTTCATTCTTGCTGGTTGCGTTCGGAGCCGATCCTCTGCTCTGACTCTGCCATCTTCAAAAGCTCAAGAGCTACTTACTGGCTTGAGGCCCCCCTATATCCCATGATGCCTGGCGCTAGATACCCAGATCTCGTTTGCCGTTTCCGCTGCAAGGTTGTTTTTACTGGCTCAGGTCATATTTTTCAATTTTATTGTCATTGTATAAAAATATTTTATATTATAGTTGTTTAAGATAGTGTACTTACAGTAATTGTAGTTAGCTATTTGTATTTAGTCTCCTTCCCTTGAAAACTCGTTTTCTTGTTAGAGTCCCCCCCCCCCCATTTCTATTCTTAAAGGTAGCCGTTTTTAGTTAGAGGCTAATCCTGGTTTCAATTTTTTATGTAATAGTTTCTTTGTTAGAAATTGTGGTAGATTAGTAGGTCTAATTACCTTTTCTTAGATAATAGAGTGTGTGTGCTATTAGGGTGTGGTAACTTGTGTTGAGTGTGTGTTATTAGTTGCCTATTTCCCTTTTATTACTTTTTCTCTGTAAATTGATTTTTCCGTTTACAGCTGTGTCTAAAGATTTGAAAGTATCTGGATTCAAGAATTGTGACTCATGCTGTCAGAAGATGTCACTGACAGATGGTCACACTTGTGTCTACTGTTTGGGTGCCCTACACCTGCAGGACTCTTGTTCGGTGTCACGCCTTTAGTCCAAGAGTCCTGCAGGAGCGTAGGAATAAGCTAATCCTTAGGGGTTTGCTCAAACCTGAAGGGTCACCGGTAAGGTTCAGTCAGTGAAACCCTCTAAGCCAACGAAGCTGTCGGCTCCCGTCGGGTGTGGCGTCTGCTTCAACTTCCACTCAGACTGGAACCAAAGTACCTATCTCCCACTCGGCCCCGACTCTGGTGTCGGAACCGTCAGGGAGTCAAACGCTCTAGGTCTCCATCCCTAGAGTCGATACACTCTGCTCCGGGTTCGCCTCTGTTAGTCAGAGCGAAGTCACCGATCCCACTCTTCCCGGTCTTCTAGACTATCTTGACCATGATTTGGAGAGTGGTGAGCAAGCTGCTAAAATTGCAGGCCCTGGTTAAAATGCTATCCAGCCCCCCCTCATCAAGGTTCGGCTCCGCCTGTTTCTGCAGTAGTTCCTCCTTCGACTCATCCCTCTAGTTCGGAGCTGGAGCTTGCTGGGGCTCTGATCGTGGAACCGTCGGCGCCGATACCTACCCTTTCGGTTCCGTCAGCTCCGATCTCATCCATGGTGCCGTCCTTGGAGGGATCTGGGTGCCAGGACTCCCTCGTCTGCTCCGAGGGGCGAGTGGCGTCGGACCCTTGTCTGACACCGTTCTCTCTCGGAGCTTCGGCACAGGTGAGTTCGGCTCCTACATCAGTCTCGGAGCCTTCTCTCTCTGTGCCGGGAAGGATCCCGGTCTCGCCGGAGCCTTATCCGGTATCAGGAAGGGGCGCCTTCGAGGTCATGAGGAGTGTGCTGGCCTCTGAGTCAGCCCCACGATCAGCCTCATCGGCTCCTCCCCCCATGGTGCCTGCGTCTGCCTCTGCCCCTCCTCCAGACCCCAAGCGTGGGGAACAAGTGCTCCAGGGCACCCCATTGGGTGTATCTTCCTCTTCTGAGGCCTCCCCTGATCATTCAGAGGAGCCCCCTCGAAAGAGGAAATGCAAGAGGAAGCATGTTGACTCCCCTGAGTCTGCCACTTCAGATACCAACTTGGAGGATTCGGAAGGGTCCCGGAGATCCCCCTCTGAGGATGTCTCCTTCTCAGACATCCTTGAGATACTTAGGCAGAGGGGGAATTGGACTACCCTGAACCCTTCTGAGGGTGAGTCGGTATTCCTGGACGCGTTTGGTTCCCGACCCTCCACCTCCTGGGTGTCTCTGCCTTCTGATCCACTGATGTCTGTGGTGGCTCTGAAGGCGTGGTCAGCCCCAGACACAGTGGAACCAACCCCCCGAAGACCCACAAAATTTAATGTTAAGTTGTCAATCTCACCTTCATTCTTGCTGGATGGGGTTCGGAGCCGAACCTATGCTCCGACTCGGCCTATTACTAAAGCTTGAGAGCTATTTTTACCGGCTCGAGGGTATCTTATGTCCCATAATGCTAGGCGTCATATACCCAGATCTCGTTTGCGCTTCATCTATGAGGTTGCGTCTTTTTGCCGGCTCCAGGTTGTATTAATGTTTTTCTTGTATTTAGTCAGTTTTTTGGTTCTAACCTTAGCGATGGTTATTCCTAGTTCCTACCCTATAGATCCCTGTTTAGAATCCCCTCTTGGGTAGTTTTTGTCTTCAGTTTTCCCCTCACTGAATAGTTAGGCCTTTGGCTAAACTTGTTCTATTACAGTTTCTGTAGCAGTAAATCCTTTTGGATTTTTTCTGTAGATTTTTTCTTGTATGTGTGTGCCTAGAGTTAAACTGTGTTAAGTGTTGGGTTTTTGTTTTTCTTGGTCTGTTACAAGCTCTGTGTGTGTGTATTGGCTGATTGTGACTAGACCGCTTAGATTTGTCTCTTTCTGCCCATCATCCTTGTTTCAGGATGTCGAAAGACACCAAGGTCTCTGGCTTCAAGAAGATGTCTGACAGACGGTCACACTTGTGTATATTGCTTGGGCCCTCTGCACCTGCAGGACTCTTGTTCTGTCTGCCATGCGTTCAGTCCAAGAGTCCTGCAGGAATGCAGAAACAAACTTATTTTGAGAGGTTTGTTGAAGCCTGAAGGTTCCCCAGCTAAGCCTTCGTCGGGTAAACGTTCCAAGCCTGCCAAACCGTCGGCACCATGTTCGGAGCCATCACTGAGCGGCGCTGCTACTACTACCTCTGCATCGGTTCCGGCCGGAACCGATGATTCGAGGCCTCAGTTGGCTCCGAATCTGCTGTCGGAGCCGTCTTCGAGCAGAAAGCATTCCAGGTCTCCTTCCCTGGAATCTGTCCATTCGGCTCCGAAGTCTCCCTTGTTATCGGAGCGGAGTCACAGGTCCCATTCCTCTCTGTCTTCCAGGCTGTCGGATCATGACCTCGAGAGGGTGGTTAGCAGACTAAGTCGCAGGCACTGGCGCAAATGTTGCATAGCCCTCCTCAGGCAGTGGCTATCACTACTCCCTGTTCGATTCCTCCTCCGACTCTTCCTTTGAGTTCGGAGCCGGAGATCGTAGGGGTCGGGACAGTCAGAATGTCGGAGATGATACCACTCCTTTTGGCTCCCTTGTCTGCTCCAATCTCTTCCTTGGTTCCATCCTTGGAGGGATCCGGGCGCTGGGACTCCCTCGTTGGTTCCGAGGGGGCGAGTGGCATCGGACCCTTGTCCGACCCAGTTTTCCCTCTCTGAGCCTCTGTGCAGGTGAGTTTGGCCCCAACATCAGCCTCGGAGCCATCCCTCTCTGTGCTGGGTGGAGTCCTTGTCTCTTCGGAGTGGAGACCCCCTTCCCTGCTTGATAGGGGCGCCTTTGAGGTCATGAGGAGTGTGCTGACCCCTGTGCCTGCTCCACAGTCGGCTCCTTCGGCTCCTCCTGCTCCTCCCTCTATGGTGCCTGCTTCAGTCTCTATCCGCCCTTCCGATCCAGAGTGTGGAAAACTGACGCTACAGGTAGCCCCATTGGGTGTATCCTCCTTTTCCGAGGCCTCTCCTGATACTTCAGGGGAGCCCCCTCAAAAGAGAAAATGCAAGAGGAAGCATGTAGACTCCCCTGAGTCAGTCATGTCTGACACCGACTTGGATGAGTCAGAAGGGTCCCCAAGGTCCCCCTCTGAGGATGTCTCCTTTTCTGACATCCTGGAGATTCTTAAGCAGGGGGGAAACTGGTCTGCCCTTAACCCTTCCAAGGACGAGTCGGTGTACCTGGATGCGTTCGGTTCTCGCTCTTCCACCTCCTGGGTGTCTCCGCCTTTCGACCCACTCATGGATGTGGTGGCTCGAAAGGCGTGGACGGCTCCGGATACTATGGAACCAACTCCCCGGAGGCCTACAAAATTTATTACAGCCCCTTCTGACAAGCAGTTTCTAACTAAGGGCGTCCCTGTTGATGCCATGGTGGTGGCGGCCACTAAAAAGGAGTTGGTTTGACCCTTCAGTACCTGTCCATCCTCCTAATAAGGAATCTAGGACTATTGACAGGTATGGCAAGCAGATGTTTTCTTCAGCGACCTTTGCTATGCGGTCACTGAATTATTTGTGCCATTTCACCCGTCTCCAGAGAGACCTTCTCAAAGAACTGGGTGATACCTTACAGGACCCATCAGCTGCGGGGTCTCAGGAAAAGATCAACTCCCAGCTGGGGAACCTGAACTCTATTGTCATCTCCTCCATGCAGATCATTTCCTATGCAGCCGATGGAGCGAGTAAGGCTGCAGGCACGGGCGTTGCTCTAAGGAGACACACCTGGATGTGGCTTTGCAATTTTGCTGACCCCTTCAAGGCATCCTTCACTAACACCCCCTTTGGTTCTGCCTTGTTTGAACCTCAAGTGAAGGATACATTGACCAGGTGCGAGCAGGAAGGCAAGACTCTCTCTGCCGTGGGAGTCCACTTTTCTACCCCTTCTAGACCATACCCTAAGGGTCAGAAGAGTGGGAAAATGTGGTTCCACAAACCTCAGGGAGTACTGCCTGACGCACGTGGTGAGCTTCCCTCCAGAGGCAGAAGAGGGAACAATAATAGACGCTGAGGGGCAGGGGGGTCCGCAGAATTAGGGTAGCAGAGAACCCTTCTCTGACAAAACCCTTCCAGCACCGCTGAGGAGCTGCCTGACTGTCAACCTTCGGAGGCACTCGGGGGAAGACTATCGCTGTACCCAGAAGCCTGGCATTCCCTCACGCAAGACAAATGGGTACGGTCGATCATATCAGAGGGTTACAAAATTCCCTTTTCACACCCCACAACAGCCAAAAGAGTCCCTTGCAGACGTTCCACCCGGTCTGTGAGGGATCAAGCAGCACTAGAAATTTCAAAGCTGCTAGAAAAAAGAGCCATCCAGCAAGGATCTGGAGTCTACTCCAAGTTCTTTTTGGTACCAAAAAAGACAGAGGACTGGAGACCTATTTTGGATCTCAGCAGGCTGAACAAGTCTGTTCAAAGAACGAAATTCCGGATGGTCACGCTTCAGTCCATTCTACGCTTTCTGGGTCAGGACAATTGGATGTGCTCTATAGACCTTCAGGATGCGTACTATCATATCAAAATAAACAGGTGCTCCAGGAGGTTTCTCCGCTTCCAGCTGGGAGACAGTCACTACCAATTCAGAGCCCTGCCCTTTGGCCTCACGACAGCCCCCCAGGGTGTTTACCAAATGCATGGCAGTGGTTGCGGCTCACCTGAGACGACAAGGATTCCAGGTGTTTCCATACTTAGACAACTGGCTCCTTACTCCACCACCAAGCGTCAGCTACTCCATTCCAGAGATTGTACCCTCCAAATTTGCAATGAGCTAGGTATCTCTCTAAACTCCGAAAAGTCTGCCTTGTCGCCTTATCAATCTATTGCCTTCATAGGCGCCGTTTTAAACACTGTGGAACTGTCAGCAAAACTGCCTGTACAAAGGATTTCAGACATTCGCGATCATGTTCAAATCCTACTACAAGAGAGCAAAGTCCAGGCCAGATTCGTACTAAAAACCCTAGGTTTCATGGCAACAGCCATTACATTACTCCCCCAGCTCGCTTTCACATGCGGATCTTGCAATAGATGCTGTTTTTCCAGTGGTCCTTTCAACAGCTTCCAATGTCACACAGCATTCTAATCACTCAGTCATGCAAAAGGCACCTTTCATGGTGGATGGTCTCCCCTCAGGTTCTTCAAGGCAGACTTTTGTCCTTCCTTCTCCTGTTGCTACTGTGACAACGGATGCCTCCCTGATCAGGTGGGAAGGGTTTTTTTCAGAGCAGGACAGTCCAGGGCACATGGCAACATTTCGAAGGCCACCTGCACATAAATGTCTTGGAAATGAGAGCGGTACTTTTAGCGTTGCAGGCCCTTCAAGACTCTCTACCCACCGGGACTATTGCAATTCAGACAGACAATATGGCTGTAGTGTGGTACATCAACAAGCAGGGCGGAACCAGGTCTTACCCCCTATGTCGGGAAGCACTCAGACTTTGGCAGTGGGCGATCTCTTCTCAACTGTTTCTGGTAGCAACAAATATCCCCGGGAAGTCCAACATCATAGCAGACAGGCTGACCAGAGCCATTCTCATGCCCCACGCGGAAAAAATTTTCAGAGGGTGGGGTCAGCCTCGCTGCGATCTTTTTGCAACCCCTCAAAACAGCAAGTGCCAAGACTTCTTCACCCTCTTCCCTCTCCCAGGTCCCCCCCCCAGAAACTCTCTAGTCCACGATTGGCCCCGGGGTCTTCTGTATGCTCCCCCCCCCCCTTTCCCTTAATTACTCAGTTAATCCAGAAAGCAACTGCTTTGATCCAGAATGATCCTTGTTGCCTCTTACTGGCCTCGACAAATTTGGTTTCTGTTCCTGCAACATCATCTACTAGATCAGCCCTGGCATCTGGACCCAGCGCCAGATCTGACATCAGTCGGGCGGGCTGCATCAATCTCTTCAATCTCTCAACCTCACAGCTTGGTTGCTCCACTTCCAACCCTAGCCAGGCTTCCCTCAATCTCTCATTCAGTTCGTGACATCATCCTCACTTCGCACAAGTCTACCAGCAGAAAGACTTACGCTAGCAAATGGAAGTGTTTCTCTGTTTGGGCAGGGGAGAAACAAGTTGACCCTTTTACAGCTCCTATCCATACAGTTTGAGTTTTTGGCAGAGCTTTTTCAAATGGGTTCTTCTTCAGCCACCATCAGACTTCAGCTGGCAGCTATTGCAAATTTTCATGTTGGATTGTCAGAGACCAGCATTATGTCACACAAACTTTGTAAAGCCTTTCTAAAAGGAACCCTCTTACTTAGGCCCCCGGTAAAAGATCCTCCCCCACCATGGGACCTAAATTTGGTGCTGTCGTCTTTAATTCTCCCTCCCTTTGAGCCTGCGGCTTCCTGTTCGTTAAAGTTGCTCTCTTGGAAAACTCTGTTCTTAGTAGCCATCACTTCAGTGAGAAGGGTATCGGAACTTCAAGCCCTCTGTGTTCGCCCTCCTTACCTTGTTTTTCACAAAGATAGTGTCACTTAGGACTAATCCATCCTTTTTACCCAAAGTATTCTCTGAAAAAAATCTGAATCAGACCATCGATCTTCCTGTTTTCTTCCCACTTTATGCCAATAGGTCTGAATGGAAGTTACATTGTCTGGATGTTCACAGTCAGTTACGCTTCTACCTGGATAGAACCAAGCAGACGAGGAAAGCAGAACAGCTCTTCCTGTCTTATGCGGAAGGGAAGCAAGGCCTGCCAGTTTCCAAAGTAACCTTGTCCAGATGGTTGACCTCTGTTATGTTGATTTACCAAATGAGGCATAAAGAGCTCCCTATTAAGCCCAGAGCTCATTCAACCAGAGCATTAGCTTCTTCAGTAGCCTTTCATGCAAGATTGCCAATGGATTCCATTTGTGCAGCGGCTACATGGGCCTCTCCTCATACCTTCATTTCTCATTACAAGCTAGACATGACCTCTAGAAGTTGGGCTGATTTTGGTTCCACTGTACTCAAGAGTCTGTTCCATTGAGCCACCCAGGACTAAGGTGTTAGGGACGCTGTCCCATCCAGCAAGAATGAAGGCGAGATTGACAACTTAACATTGAGAAGTTATGTACTTACCATAACGTTCCATGTTGGTTGTCTTCTTCTCGCCTTCTTTCTTGCGTCCCACCCTCCATCCCCCTAGCCTGGCAAGACCGAGAGTATCTTTTGAGATGTGTTATCATGAGAGTTATCTCCTTAGCTACCTCTCTTCCTTTTCTTGGCAACTCTTAAGAGTTTACTCTGTCGTGGTGGGGACATGTATGTCCATAGTGTTAGCTATCAAACGATATCTGGGTATATGACGCCTAGTGTTATGGGACATAGGATCGCCTCGAGCCGGTAAAAATAGCTCTCGAGCTTTAGTAATATGCCGAGTCAGAGCCGAGGTTCGCCTCCGAACCCCATCCAGCAAGAAAGAAGGCGAGAAGAAGACAACTAACATGGAACGTTATGGTAAGTGCATAACTTCTCATTACTGCACCACAAGACAAGCAATTTCTGACTAAGGGTGTTCCCGTTGATGCCATGGTGGTAGCAGCGGCCGCAAAAAAGGAGTTGGCTGAAACTTCATCTGTCCATCCCCCTAATAAGGAATCTAGGACGATGGACAGATATGGGAAGTGGATGTTTGCATCAGCGACCTTTTCCATGAGGTCGCTGAACTACTTGTGCCACTTTACCCGCCTTCAAAGGGATCTCCTTAAAGAGCTAGGAGATACCCTTCAAGATCCATCAGCTGCAGGGGTCCAGGCTATGGCCGCCTCCCAGTTGGCGACTATTAATTTGGTAGTAAACTCCTCCATGCGGCTCATCTCTTATGCAGCCGATGGTGCGAGTAGGGCCGCAGGCACAGGCGTGGCCTTGAGGAGGCATGCCTGGATGCGGTTATGTAACTTTCTGGAACCCTTCAGGGCATCTTTCACAAACACCCCCTTTGGTTCTGCTCTTTTTGGACCACAGGTGAAGGATACCCTTACCAGGTGTGAGCAGGAAGGCAAGACTCTCTCTGCTGTGGGAGTCCGTTTTTCCACTCCTTCAAGACCGTATCCCAAGGGTCAGAAGAGTGGGAAGATGTGGTTCCGGAAACCCCAGGGAGCCATGCCTGACACACGTGGAGAGTTCCCATCTAGGAGCAGAGGAGGGAACAACAATAGATGCCGCCCTCAGGGCAGAGGGGGTCTGCAAAGTCAGGGCCAAAGAGAATCTTTCTCTGACAAGCCCTTCCAGCATCCCTGAGGTGCTGCCCGGCTTTCCACCTTCGGAGGCAGTTGGGGGAAGATTATCGCTGTACCCAAAACCCTGGCAAAGTATAACACAAGACAAATGGGTACTGTCTGTCATATCTGAAGGCTACAAAATCCCTTTCTTCGCACTCCCTACATTCCCAACAAATCCCTTCCAGATGTTCCACCCAATCTAAGGGATCAAGCAGTTCAAGAAATTTCAAAACTGCTAAGAAAAAGAGCCATCCAGCCAGTCCCGGCAGACCAGCAAGGATCTGGAATTTATTCGAGGTTCTTTCTGGTACCAAAAAAGACAGGGGACTGGAGACCCATTCTGGATCTCAGCAGACTAAATACGTCTATTCAAAGAACAAAGTTCCGGATGGTCACGCTACAGTCCATTTTACTCTTTCTGGGTCAGGGCAATTGGATGTGCTAAATAGATCTTCAGGACGTGTACTACCATATCAAAATGGACAGACACTCCAGAAGATTCCTCCACTTCCAGCTGGGAGCCAGTCATTATCAGTTCAGAGCTCTGCCCTTTGGTCTCACCACAGCCCCCAGGGTGTTCACCAAATGTTTGGCAGTAGTCACCGCTCACCTGAGACGGCAAGGATTCCAGGTGTTTCCATATTTAGATGACTGGCTCCTTACTGCAACCACCAGGCATCACCTGTTGCAAGCCAGAGACTACACCATCCAAACTTACTCCAAACTAGGCATCACAATAAATTTCGAAAAGTCTGCATTGTCGCCTTGTCAATCTATTACCTTTATAGGTGCAAAGTTAAATACAAAGGACATGTCAGCGAGACTTCCATTAGACAAAGTGCTAGACATTCGCCGACATGTCCAGGTCTTATTAGGATGCAAAAAAATTCAGGCCAGATTCATCCTAAAGACCTTGGGTCTCATGCCAGCGGCTATCATACTAGCCCCCCTTGCTCGTTTTCATATGAGGATTCTTCAGTGGATGCTGTTCACCCAATGGTCTTTCCAGCAACTTCCAAAGTCTCACAAAATAATCACACGGATATGCAAAACCAACTTGTTTGGTGGATGGTTTCCCCATCAGTACCCCAAGGCAGACCATTTGCTCTTCCTCCGGTGGCTACGGTGACCACGGATGCCTCCCTGATCGGGTGGGGGGGCATTTTCAGGGCAGAACTGTCCAAGGCAGCTGACAGCCTCACGAGTACCATCTGCATATCAATGTCTTGGAGATGAGAGCCGTGCTTTTGGCGTTGCAAGCTCTTCACAACTCTCTTCCTACCGGGACCATTGCAATTCAAACAGACAATATGTCAGTAGTGTGGTACATCAACAAGCAGAGTGGAACCAGATCCTACCCCCTATGTCGAGAAGCGCTCACTCTGGCAGTGGGCGATCTCTTCTCAACGGTTTCTGATAGCAGCGCACATCCCTGGAAAGTCCAACGTTAGAGCGGACATGCTGAGCAGAGCAATTCTCATGCCTCACAAGTGGTCTCTCTATCAGACAATGGCGGACCAAATCTTACGCAAATGGGGTCAGCCTTGCAGCGACCTTTTTGCCACCCCCTTCAACAGCAAGTGCAACAATTTCTTCTCTCCTCCCTCTTCCCGGACACTCCCCCAGAGACGCTCTCGTTCACGATTGGCCTCAGGGACTTCTTTATGCATTCCCTCCATTCCCCCTGATTCCCAACTTGATACAGAAAGCTACCACATTGGGATGCAAGATGATCCTCATTGCCCCTTACTGGCCTCGACAAATTTGGTTCCCGTTCCTGCATCACTACCTTCTGGAGCAGCCCTGGACCCAGTTCCAGCCCTCCTGATCCATCAATCGGGCGGGCTGCACCAATCCCTTCAATCTCTCCAGCTCACTGGTTGGTTGCTCCACTTCCAACCTTAGCCAGGCTTCCGAACATCTCCCACTCGGTGTGTGAAATCATCTTATCGCACAAGTCTACCACTAGAAAGACTTATGCTAGTAAGTGGAAACGTTTCCCTTTCTGGGCAGAGGCTAGGAATATAGATCCTTTTTCAGCCCCTGTACACCATATTTTGGATTTTTTAGCAGAACTTTTTCATGCTGGATCTTCTGCCACGATTAGATTTCAGTTGGCTCGAATTTCAAACTTTCATACAGGTCTATCGGATACTAGCATTATGTCCCATAAGCTTTGTAAAGCTTTTCTCAAAGGGACTACTTTACTCAGGCCCCCAGTGAGAGATCCCCCACCTCCATGGGATCTAAATTTGATTTTAGCTTCCCTGATACTCCCCCCCCCCCCCCTTGAACAGACAGCTTCTTGTTCCTTGAAGTTTTTCTTGGAAAACCCTTTTTCTGGTTGCAATTACTTCAGCCAGAAGGGTTTCTGAGCTTCAGGCTCTTTGTGTTCACCCTCCTTATCTAGTTTTCCACAATGACAGTGTCTCTCTCAGGACTAGTCTTTCCTTCCTTCCAAAGGTTTCTTCTGACAATAATTTGAATCAGTCTATTGATCTGCCTGTGTTTTTTTCCAAGTTATTCCAACAAGGCGGAATACAAATTGCATCAGTTGGATGTTCGTAGACAGTTACGATTTTACTTGCATAGAACTAAGCAAATAAGAAAATCAGACCAGCTGTTCCTGTCCTATGCTGAGGGTAAACAAGGTCTACCTGTGTCGAAAGTAACCTTAATATAGGTGGTTAACATCTATCATTACATTTATATGTCAGCTAAGGAATAGAGAGCTTCCTGCTAAACCGAAAGATCACTCCACTGGAGCTCTAGCTACTTCAGTGGCTTTTCAGGCAATATTGCCAGTGGAAACTATTTGTGCGGCAGCTACATGGGCCAATCCTCATACCTTTATTTCACATTATAAGCTGGACGTGGCCTCCAGGAACAGAGCTGATTTTGGTTCCACTGTTCTGAAGAGTCTGTTCCGATGAGCCACCCAGGATTGAGTTGCTAGGGGCGCTGTCCCAACCAGCAAGAATGAAGGCGAGATAGACCACTTAACATTAAGAAGTTATGTACCTACCATAACGTTCCATGTTGGTTGTCTTCTCGCCTTCTTTCTTGCGTCCCACCCCCCATCCTAGTAGACCGAGAAGAGTTCCTTAAGTTTTTCTCACTGGCTTTCTTCTCTTGGCTGTTCCTTCTGACTAGTAGTCTCTCCAGTAGGATTTATGCATTCTAGGACAGGATTCCTGTATTGTTATTATGTCTGCAGTTAGACTTACCAAACGAGATCTGGGTATCTAGTGCCAAGCATCATGGGATATGGGGGGGGGACTCGAGCCAGTAAGTAGCTCTCGAGCTTTTGAAGATGGCAGAGTCGGAGCCGAGGATCGGCTCCGATCCCAACCAGCAAGAAAGAAGGTGAGAAGACAACTAACATGGAACGTTATGGTAGGTACATAACTTCTTATTTTCCTCTTCCTCAGGGGCTCAGACCCCCAGTAAATTTTCAAAAGCTCTTTCACAGCACAGGAAAAGATCACCAAAATCTTAGGAGACTTCACTGTCCTCAGAGCTGCCACAAAAGATATCAAGGTCTTCGGAACCTAAGCAAAAATCATTTTCGGATACTTAGGCTTTGGACCCGATAGTAATATCGGGTACTCCTGATGCAGTACACTAATATCTGGTGTTATTCAGGCACTGAGAACTTGGTCACCCAAGTTCATCATAAATCCTGTATCTCCTCTGCTCCACTCCCAGGCCAGGGACTATTTGCTCCAAATTTGCCTGTCTTTAGACATTATAGCCAACATGCCCAGATCAAAGCTTCCACTGGTTCAGAGCCTGGAATTCTTTGGTGCTAATCTGAATACTGTGTCAGACTACCTTCCGCCACATTGTATGCCCACACCTAAGTCCTGGGTTCAACACATCTATTCTTGTCCTCCTCCTGCCAGGTTAGTTCTGCAGGCTCTGGAGTCCATGGTAGCATCTAGTTTATCAAACTTGAGTATGCAGCGATCTGTTCAATGGTGGATCCATTTGAATAAGACTCTCATCAGTTGCACCTGTGTTCTGTCTTCCCCTGTAGCCACAGGAAAAACAGACACCTCCCAACTGGGGTGGGGGGACAATTTTTGAGAAGTATGGGTTAAGCTGTGCCCCCTCCCCAAAGAGAAGTTCACCCATTAATGTCCTAGAGATGAAGGGCAGTCCTAGTGTTGCAGGTCTTTCAAGGCAATCTCCCTCTAGGGACCATTGCAATTCAGACCAACACATCTGTAGTCTGGTAAAGAAACAAACAAGGTGGAGCTCTGTCTTTACCCCCCTGTGTTGAGAGGCTGAGTGTGTGTGGCATTGGGAGATCTTCATCTGCTTTCTACTGACCATGCACATCCTGGGAAAATTCACGGTACTACTGGAAAAACACAGCAGGTCCATTTTGATGCATCATGAGTGGTTTGTCAATCGGTGGCAAAACAAAATTTCTGTTTGGGTCAACCTTGCTGCAACCTCTGCCTCTCCCCGCAACAAATGCAGCAGGTATTTTACCCTGATCACCCCCCAGGAGGAGGTACCAAGAAATGCTCTAGTCCATGTTTAGCCCTTGAGTCTCCTGTATGCTTATTCTCCAGTACCCCTAAGTCCAGAATTCTTGCAGAACGTAGCAGGTTGACGAGCTCTGATCTCCTCATTGCCTCCTTCTGGCCTCACTAAGTGTGGTTCCCCTTCCTTTGCTTTCATCATCCATGGATACTGGACCCCAGTCCAGAACTCCTGTCACATCCTTGGGGGATAAAACATTCCAATATTTCAGCCCTCAAATTAACCACACCGTTCCTCTAATTCTATTGATAGCTAAACAGCTCAGGCTCTCTTCCCCTTTTTTTAATACTTTGTCATCACAGAAAGATTCCACTAAGATTTACAAAAGTAAAAGGAAAATATTCTCAATTTAGACCTTCAAAAATGATTATTTTAATTTCCCTATTTCATAGGTTCATAGGTGTGTACTAGGCTAATGGCCCTGGAGCCTTTACAAGCCTAGCCCATAGAGTTTGTAGCACCTCTTTTTTTTTTTAATGAAGGTGCTAGTTTCTCCACTGTCAAAGTACAGTTGGCAGCAATACCAAACTTTCACTCGGGAGACTACTTTCCCTGGCTGCTTCCAGATTATATAAGGCCTTCCTGCTCAGACCTCCAGTGAAAGACCCCTCACCATGCTGGGACTTGACATTAGTACCACAAGGATTAACTCTACAAACTTTTGAACCTTCAGCAAAAACTGACTTAAAATTCCCGTCTTGGAAAACCGCCTTTTTAGTTATTACTTTTACTAAAACAATTTCCGAACTCCAGATTTTCATCAAAAGCCCCATACATATTATTTTTTATAAAGATAATATTACCTGATGAACCAGTCCTTTCTTACGAAACCTGGCTTCAGAATCAAATATAAATCAAAGCATTCCCCTATTGGTAGTCTTTCCAAACTTTTCAAACCAAGGCGAATGCATGCTACATCTTTTGGATGTGCATAGACTATTAACATTTCTGCTTGTACAGAAGTAAAGAATTGAGAAAAACAGACAAGTTTCTCTCACCGAGTCAGTTAGGTTACCCAATTTCTAAAGTCTTTTCAACTAGATGCGTGGCCACCTCTTCTGCCTCCTGCTCTACAGCTACCATTGAGAATTTACAGCAGCCACATGGCTTAATGCTCATACTTTTATTACTCGTTAGAAATTGAACTTAATTTCCATAAGCAGAGCTGCCTTTGGTTCAGCATTTCTCTATAAAATGTCCTTAAATGAGGGCCACCCAAAATTTTCGTAGGTGGAGATTCTGTCCAGTATGTTGAATGAAAAGGACATCAGGTTTCAAATTTTGTGCTCACCATAACTAGGCATCTGTGTTGTCCATTTTTGTTCAGCTCCTCTTCCTCCTTCCTGTCATATTCTGTAGTAACTTGATTTTTTTGGGGGGTGGGGAGCTATAGTTCTGGGTTAGAACTCTGTTGTAATCTTTTATTCTACAATTAAATCTTTGTGGCAGCAAACTTGATCTGAGGTATCGGGGATGGACATTATAGGTAGAGGGAGGAGCTTGAGAGTTGGATCTATAGTCTGTAGAATGAGGCAAAGTTGGATCTGAAACCCATATGTTGAATGAAAATAGGCAACACAGATGCCTAGTTATAGTGGATACTTGCTGATGGCATACATCTGCCAATGTTGTGCTCTGCCAGAACACAGCCAGTTAACACAGTATCTCTTGCATATTAGTGAAACTCAAAGCCGGCATTACCATATGTCCTTTGGGGTGAGGGTTCCAACTCTCCACACAGGGGAGTGGATATTTTAGCACGTCGTGACAGTTGAGCATTACAACTTTTAGTATGTTGCTTTTTAGTAAGAAGTAGTAGTCCACATTTGAGCTTCTGTTTAAGGTAAAATAATTTTAATAATTTACAGACACTCCTAAAAAGAATTCAGTATTTTTCATCTCTCTTAGTCTTGGGAGAAAATACTACATTTAATGTCTGTTATGTAATGTAAAACAGAGGTAATTCTTTTAGGTCAAATTATGTCTCCCTTATCAGAAAAATGAAGTACTGCTGAGAAATGTATTGGTTTCCTAAACTTGAAGTGGTGCTTCATATAGCATGAATTAGGATTGCACCACTCCAGTAGCGTTCTTCCTATTTCTCTATTCCACTTTATTTCGTAAAAAATCTTTCCTAAAAAGTTTATTTCTGGGAATGTAGCTACTGCATAGGTGGATCTGGTTGTTTAACAAATTGATAAATTGGACCCAGAAAAAAATGGCCAGGATTATTGACATTTTGTATTAATGCTGGCAGGGATGGGAAAAAATGGGAGCATGGCTTCAAATTCATTGTGCCAAGTTATATATTGGTGGCAGAACCAGCTTGCTTCTGTTGATAAGTTCTCATTTCCACTACTGTTTGGTTACTGAGTTTCTTTTACTGCAAAAGTCTCCTCTAAAATAATTGGAACAGATTCCATTTCCTACAGGCTCCTCTCTACTACATTTTTATTTTTATGGAGGAGTTTGATGTTTGAACAGGTGATCCTTTAATATAACCTTTTTTCTCCTTCATAGAAATTAAACTGAATAGTGTTTAAAACTCTTAACTCAATCTTGCTGTTATAAGATATAAAATAAATAGCAAATGCATTTTTAAAAATTAGCATCCATGCACTCCAGTAATAGTTTTTTAGAAAATTAAAAGCAATTGTATTTTGCACCAGGAAATTATTTTTCAAAAGTATATTTCTCACTGTGCCACTCCACGTGTTTCTTTTAAATATTCATTACTAAGTATATTTTGGAGACCCTCACCAGTCATCCCATTGTAAAATATCCATGAGCTCCCATTAATATAGTTATTCCTTAAATCACAATGGCCCCAATGTAGACTAGTCATGATATTCCAGCACAACCTATTCCTCCAGGTTACTTGCACTCCATGAGAGTAAATTACTGTGGAAGCAAGACCAGACCCTCCCCACCCACACACACACACAAATGAGTGTTGTACACAGGGGTTTAAAAGATTACCCACCTGTGAAGAAGCCCCCAAGTAGGTCTTTTGCATCAGTTCACAGCAGGCAGTTGAAAAAATACTGTTCCAGGTCTCCTTGCAGAAAAGTCTGGATGACTGATAACTTTTTGATCTTCGTGTTTCACTGTTGCAGTCATCACATTTGGGTTATCCCTGCCAGGGTAGCCCTCATCCGGCCTGAATACCAGAAGCTTAGTATTTCTGCATTGGTTGCTGTCGCTTGAGGACTGACATCAGGTAGTCAGTAGTATAAAGTAAGACAGTCGACGCCATTACATCAGTCTTTCTTGCTGAGGAGCCTGAAGCAGTTAGCCTGAATTGAAATTGAAGTCTTCTAAAGCTAAGTACCTCGTTGGGGGTTCTTTTTTCTTGCACTAACCGATGTCAGAACAAGTTAACAATGGTCTCACCTGTGGAAAGCAAATACCACACCAAGACTTCAACTCTTACTGCGTCACTTGTTTAGGCCCAGACCACGACTCCCCCCCCCCCCCCTTGTCACTTTTGTGCTTTGTTCAACGCCAGAACTGTCCATCGTCAGGCCCTTACTGTAACCAGATATTTTCATTTACAGTCCTCTAATTCCGATATGGGTTTGGTAAGCCAGTATGACAGCAGATCATTTGAAAAAACAAAGCCAAAGACAGAGAAGACTGCACAGGTCCAAACCTACTGATGAGGCTTCATTTTTAAGCTAGTTCTCAATCCCCTGTACTCAGGCACTTTCGCAGCCCCTGATGGCCCACTTCATTTTATTAGCAGGCCACTACTGAGACCCTTTCTGAGTCCGGTATGCCGTAAAACTCTTCTTCGA
This sequence comes from Protopterus annectens, assembly GCF_019279795.1. Lineage (NCBI taxonomy): Eukaryota > Metazoa > Chordata > Ceratodontiformes > Protopteridae > Protopterus > Protopterus annectens. Next base: position 666,640,636 of record NC_056745.1, read on the forward strand.
CTGAGGATCCTGTGGTAGTCTGTACCTAGGATGGGTCTGAAGCCACTGAGCAGGCACTGGTTTCTGAGGAAGTCCTTCGCACTTTCTAATCTCTACGCAGACATCTTTTGCGACTACAGTTTTTTCAAAACCGACAGTTTCTTAGGCCCAGTGTTTGAACCACACCCTAGAAACTGACTACCCACTCTCAGGCGCCTGCTACCTTGCCTCAGTCTCAAATGCTTAAAATGGTGGAAGACCTTCTGCTGATCAGGGGAAGCCAAGCTACCCCCTCAGAATCTGATGCATCTGACTATGAAGACATGCAAGCCCTCCACTTATGAGGATTCTAATGCAGAGGACTCAATTCCTTCTGCCTCTTCCCCAGAGGATTTTTCCTTTGGGGAAACCCTGCATACTTTTAGGGAGCATTTCCAGTGGGGAAGTGAGGACTATCCTCAATCTAAAGAGAGACTCAGGGAATTCCTAGATCTTCCGCAACACAGACCCTTGGCCATCCCCCTAGTCCTGGATGTTGCAGATGCTTTCCTTGAATCCAGCTTGACTCATAACGCCCTACCTCCTGCTCCCAGCAAACCAGACAGGTAGTATGGAGTCCCTGACTCTCACAAATATCTTTTTAAAAATCCAACAGCTGACCCTGAGGTTATTTCTCAAGGGCTAAAAGGGAGTAAAGCGACCTCTGCTAAAAATCCCACACCCTCAGACAGGAATTCCCGAGCACTGGACAGATGGGGTAAAAAAGTATACACCTCAGCTACTCTTGCTATCAGAGCACTAAATTGTCATTTCCATATGCTGAAATTTCAGCAACATACCTTAGAACTCCTTTAACAAAAAATGTCTTCCCTTCCTGCTTAGGCAAGCTGTAAAGATTTACAAGACTTAATGCATTCTGCAAGCCAAGTAACTAAACACACTTTGCACTGTGGTTTTGTTGCCTTAGAAGCTAATTGCAGGGCAGCAGTCACTGGATCTGTCATTAGAAGACATGCATGGCTTAAGGAACAACCCCTGCCAGACCATGTCAAATATAAATTGTTGGATGCCCTCTTGCACAAAGACAACTTTGGCACTAAGGCAGAAGAGGTCGTACAAAAAAAGGAAGAAAAAGCTAAATCTATGCAAACAGTTAAGGATTTCTTACTAGTCCAGCCCCTTAGGTTCAGCAGGCATTGCTCTTCCAAGCACTGTTCCTTTCCTGCTCTGAGTAAAGTAGCCCAGCCTAGGCCCTGTGGAAACAGACCCCCCCCCCCCTCAGACAGCAGCCCCAAGGAATGCAGAGATCTAAGCAGTGTGCTATCTCCACTTTAAAACCAGGGAATTCTAAGCCACCCCCTTATGGTAAGAACTCACAATGACTCACCTCCTCCACCCACCTTCACTCAAACACCTGGGCCACCATAACTAAGGACCAATAAGTTCTGAACATTGTGTCTTAGGGATGCAAATTTTACTTCCAAACCCAAAAGGGTTCCTAGATCTACCACCAAATCAGTGGGCAGAGGCTGAAAAGCAAATCCTTTCCCTGCTCTGAGAGCAGTAGAGCACATTCTTGCAGAACACACAGGCCAAGGCTTCTACTCCAGACTTTTTCTGGTGCCCAGAAAAGAGGGCAACTGGCCGCCCCATCCCTTAATCTATCCATTCTAAACACCTTCCTGGTGGTCCTAAAAGTAAAAATGCTCACCCTCTAGCAGCCATTACCCATGCTGTCCAAGGATGCTTGGCTAGCCACCCTAGATCTAAAAGAGGCCTACCTCCACATTTCTATCAGGGAATCGTGCAGGAAATATCTCCGCTTCAGGGCAGGATCTCAACACTTTCAGTTCCCTGTGCTTCCCTTTGGCTTATCTACTGCTCCCAGAGTTTTCTCAAAATATCTGGCTCCAGCAATCGCCTTTTGCAGACAAAGAAATATTCACATTTACCCATACTGAGACGACTGCCTCATTCAGGCAGACAGCCAGGAAAAGCTGCTCAAGCATCGGGCCTTAAAGACCCTACTAACCTCCCTAGGGTACACAATCAACAGAAAAAAATCCAAACAGGTGCCCACCCAAAGGATAATCTTCCTGGGAGCAAGTCTGGACACAGCATCCCAGATGGCATTCCTTACACCAGAGAAACAACTTTTCCTGACGGCCTACTTCTCTCAACTAGCCACCAGGCCCCAGCTATCTGCAAGGAAGATCCTGCAAGTTTTGGGTTTCATGGCATTTTGCATACTCATTCCATGTGCCAGACTGCAGATGAAGAAACTTAGTGGTACCTGAAGAGCCTTTGTTGTCATCACTGTCAAGACCTGGAAACTCTACCTATAATTTCTTTCATCAGAAAGGAATTTATTTGGTGGGCAATGGCATGTTCCCACAATAAGGGACTGACCTTTTCCCCACCCGCCTCTTGGACCCTCAACGCAGATGCATCAGACTAAGCTTGGGGTGCACACCTAAATGGCAGGTGCATACAGAGCCCTCAGGAAATCCCTCTGTACATCAGTCAAAAAGAGATGATGGCTGTGCAGTATGCCTTTGATAGCTTTCAAACCCCTTCTCTCTCCAGGGATTCTCCTGATCAAAACAGACACCACCACTGTGATGTGGTGCATCAACAAGCAGGAAGGGACTCACTCCTACCCTCTGTGCAGGCTGGCTATGACCCTGTGCCTCTCTCATCCTTTTCCACGCAACTACACCTGTTAGCACAATTCCTACCAGACTCTCTCAACTCTTTGGTAGAACAATTAAGCAGAAACCTGGACCCACATGAGTGGGAACTCAACAGAATTACTTTCACCCTAATAACTCAAATGGGGAACCCTGAAGGTCATCCTCTTTCTTCCTTTACCTCTCATCCCCAGGATACTGCTCAAAATAAGGGAGGAAAAACCCACCATTCTTATAGCTTCAGACTAGCCCCGATAACACTGGTACCCCTTGCTGCTGTCCCTGCTGCCTCCATGGCATCTTCCTCAGATTCCAAACCTCCTGACCCATAGGGAGGGGGAATTCATGCATCCCAAATTGCAGGCACTCAGTTTGGCAGCTTGGCATATTCCCTAACCCTGTACCAATCTGCCATTCTCAGTAAACTGGTTTTGGATGTTATCCGTGAGGCCAGATGTCCTAGCACCAAAAAGTCTTATGCAGATAAATGGAAAAGGTTCTGCACCTGGATCCAGGCTAAGGGAGCCAATACGGTACTGCCCTCCATCCCTCTCATCCTGGATTACTAAGCTGACCTACTACATAGTGGTCTTTCTCCTCTATTAAAATGCATGCCTCGATTTCTGCTCATTTTCCCACTAAGCAACCCCTTTTCTCACTCTTTGATCAAACAGTTCCTCAGAGGGGGCTAGCAACTTGAGGACCGTGAGAAGGGCACCAACACCAGCTTGGGACCTTAATTTTGTCTTGGAAAAGCTCACCCTGCCCCCTTTCGAACCTGCTTCTTCTGCAGAACTAAAATTTCTATCCTGGAAGGCAGCTTTCTTTCTGGCCATCACTTCAGCCAGAAGGGTCTCTGAGCTGCAAGCACTCATGGCTGTGGAACCGCATCTTCCATGCACAGGGTATCCCTCAGAACTTACCCATTCTTCATGCCCAAGGTGTTGTCCCGTGTGGCTCTCAACCACTTCATTCATTTGCCCACCTTCTTTCCTAATCTCCAGAACAAGGGGAATGGATTCTTCACACTCTGATGTGCACAGATAGCTCAGATTCTATCTGGACAGGACTAAGTACTTCAGAAAGTCTGATCAATTGCTGGTTAGCTTTGCTACAGGGGCAGAAGCCAAAGCCATCTCCAAGCAAACCATTTCCAAATGGATAGCACACTGCATCCATTCCTGCTACAGACAGCATGGAAACCCCTCCCCCCAGGGGTTAAGGACACACTCCACCAGAGCAGCCACCACCTCTGCAGCTTTCCTAAGAGGAGTCCCTACCAGGGACATCCTGGAGGCTGCCACCTGGACATCTGTTCACACTTTTACCAAGCATTACCACCTGCCTCTCTCCTCCAAATCCAGGGCAGGGTTTGCCTCTGCAGTCTTGCAGGACATTCTAGCCAGCCCCTAGTTTCCATGACTGCCTCCACTCATTTCCTCAACTTTGGGAATCAACCCAAATGTGATGACTGCAACAGTAAAACACAAAGAACATAGTACAGTTGTGTACACTTGCATAAATGTAGATGTTAGTATATTCACTGTTGCAGTCCTGGTTTCCCTCCCTCCACCCCCCTTTATTCTCACTTTCCTTACAAGGGACGTATTGGTATTTATTGTCCACTGGTGGGGTTCTTTCACCAGAACCTGACCTCTTACTTTGGGGGCTCCTGACAGGTTAGGGCAAGAAAAACTGATTTAATGGTGTCTGCTGCCTTAATTTATACTACTGATGACCTGACTTCAGTCCTCAAGTGACAGCAAGCGACGCAGAAATACTAAGCCACTAGTATTTGGGCTGGCCGAGGGCTACCCTGGCGGGGATAACCCAAATGTGATGACTGCAACAGTGAATACACTTTAACATCTACATTTATGATAAGTGTACACAACTGTACTTGCCTTTATCCATCTGACCCTTATCTCTGATAACCAGAGTTCTTCAAAAAAATCCAGAACACTCAACAGAGAATTTTTGGTAAATCCCTTTGCCTGATATGGCAGTGGTTCTCCCTTATGTAAATGATCAAAGGCAGTCACCCCAACCCCCCCCCCCCGACAGAATTGGTCAGACACAGAGTTTTCCGATTTATTTCAATTTGCGTTTTTGTTCTGGCAGCATGGATGAGTTTTAATTCCTTTCAGTCACATTTTTGGCAGATGTGCTGTAGGTGTTCAAGAAGGCTAAGAAATTTGATAGACTGTCTTTTTGGCCAAACTTAATAGAATTTAGTTAATGTGATCAGCAGACCCAAGACCCTTTGAAGATAGCTTTTCTGGATTTTCTGATATCCATGTGAATTGCTAAAATTTTAACTTGTTTATCTTTCAGGCTTCTTTTTTGGTTATTTTTTCCTCCTGTCCTTGGGTCGCTCTTTATCTCTTGTAAAATTGTTTGAAAGGGTCAATATTAGAAGACCAACCAAGACGCATTCTTTTGAATGCATCTTGGTCAGGCTGAAAATGGAAAATATCGAAGCGGCTGTTAAGCAAATTCTTTCCCCTGGGAAAGAATTTGCTTGGCCGCTTCGGTACTTTGCCGTTTTTGACACTAGTTCAGTCTCGGAGTTGGTATATTTAAGTAGGGGGGTGTGGGGGGTGCAGCCCCCCACTAAATGTAATGTTTGAAATTGATTATTTTTTTTTTTTTTGGAACAGTGATTTTTGTCCCTTGGAAAAAAATCGCTGTTCTGACACTTCGACATTGTCAGCTTTCACTTACATAGGGTCGACTGTTCACTTTTTTTAAGCGTTTGGTGATTTAATATAGACCCGTTTTGAAAAGAGGTGTTTGCACATTGACTCAGCAGGTTACCTCTTTGGGATCTTGCCTTTGTACTAAAAAACTTAATTTCTTCCTTTTTAACCAGCTCATAAAGCTGATTTAAAGCTACTGGCATGGAAAAGTTAGTGCTCTGACTTTGGCTAGGAATGTGTCCAAATTGCAAACTCTTAAGATAATTCAAACTTTGCTTTTCATAAGGATGGGTTAACATTAACCAACCTTTATGCTAGTCAGCCTTCTCTCATTTTCCACAGAGACAGGGTTTCCTTTATGATTAATCCTTCTCTTATGCATAAAGTTGTATCCGAGCTTACTTTAAGCGATTCATTTCTCTCTGTTCTTACATGAACCTCAAAATGAGAGAGAAAAGGATATTTCATACCTTGTATATCCACAGACAGCTCTAATACTATCCTGATAGAAAAAAATATTTTAGAATTTTCAGTCAGTTCTTTTCTTTGTAAAGGTATGAAGAAGGGGCAACCTTTGTCGAAGTAGACAGTTTCCAAATGGCAGTCTCTGGTTAATTTTTGTTACTCCCACCTCACCAAAATTCAATGTGTGGTGAAGGCACATATACCAGTGCATTGGCGCCATCTATGACTTTTTGTAAATGGTTGGTCTCTTCAATATTCTAGAAGCAGCAACTTGGTCCTGTGTATATACTTTTCCAAAGCACTACAAGCAAGATTCCTTCTCCAGGTCTGTCAGGTTTTGATGGGTCCATTGTAAGAGACTCCCTGTTTTTTCTCCATCCACATCCCAGATGTAAGCCAGGGTAATCTTGGAACCTTCTTTTACTTCCCAGGTGTTCTTACCTCTGGTTGTTGCCGTTTGTCTTTTGGCTTTTCCTGATTAGGGGTCGCCACAGCGGAACTCTGGTCAGCTAATGATTGGCATTTTTTTTTTAGTTTAGGCTCTTGCAACAGTGGTAAGTCTAAAGAGCATACTACAGTTGTGTAAATAGATTTACTGTAACATAGATATTTGAGTGCTCACACCTGCAGTAGTTGTTCACCCCTTGTTTTTTGTTTTTTTTTATTCCAGGGTGTGGACTTTTTTTTTTCTTGCAATGCCCTCTAGTTTCAACCGCTCTATCAGTTGGAATGAAATCTTTGAAGGGCTTGGCATTCATAACTGTCTTTGTAGTTAGCTCGGCTTGAGCTGACTAATGATTCAGGAGCAGGGAGGGTACCTTGAAGCTTTGGAAGCTGGCTGTTGTAGCCCATGTAAGATAACCCATATAGCTTAGGGTACTGCAGCAGTGATCATTTGAATATCTGCTGTTGTAAGTTTCTTAACTGTACTTTCTTCTGAAAAAATACTCTGTGTAAAGATTATCATCAGGTTTAATTTTACAGTTGGTTAGGTAGCGCTGCGATCAGTATGAATTGGGTGAAATTCTGGGGAGCCAGTGATAACTGATTTCTAGCTGTGCAGTACAGAACTTATTTCTTTGTGGGTAGGGCTTGATCTTTAGCCAAGGCAGCAGTGGATGTTCTCCCTACACTAATTTCTAATTGCCTTTTGTAGGTTAACTGGAACCAGTACTGAGGCTGAAATATACTATTGGTTCCATAAGTTCTTCTTGCTAATGACTGCAAAGTGGGGCTTTAAATTCTGTAGCCTCTGTCCATTTTAGTTAATTCAGAAGGCTAGTATAGAAGGAATAATAATTTAGGATGTTGCACACATTGCCTGTCCAACCAGTTGGACTGTTCAAGTGGCAAAGGAACTTCATATAAGGAAAAAATTGGACTTTTCCTTTTGAACTAGCTCATAACGTTGTTTTAAAATCTCCGACATGGGAAATTTACTCTCTGCTGAGACTGGCTAGGAGAATGTCTGAATTGCAAAAGAGGAATGTATATGAGGAATACATGAAGCAATTTACAGAAATCTGCAAAGATATTGCATGCAGACAGTTTGATAATTTTGCATTATTTTTATAATATATTAAATGCACAGTTTGCTTGTTTGAGTTTATTTTTATATTTTCTGCCCCTCCTCACTGATGGAAGAAAAAATAAACTTTGCAACCTTTAATTTCCTCTGACCAGAGGTAAAAAACTGCTTATGTTCATTAGATTGCTGCAGTAGCCTTGGAGTGGACTGGCCAAATTCCAAAGGTTTATGAACCCATTCCACATGCCTTAACTGATGCATAACAAGAGAATGGTGTAATGCCATTTGTTAGAAAGGTGAATGCCAGTTTAAAATGGCAAACCTTCAGAACTTAAACCAAAAACCTGGGTGAAATATAACTGAAATTCTTAAGAATTAAAACATTACAATATACAAATAAAATTGAAACACTGCACATTTTTAATAAACTACCGAATGCATTTTTAATTTTCGATTCCTTATATTCTAAAGTTTTCTTTGGCCCCTTCCCTAGGTTTGGAAGGGAAAAAAGTGTACATATGTGGTCACTGTAATCCGTGTATGTTTTATTTTTACATATGGGACTGTAGCAGTGGATAATGCGCAAAAATCTTTGAATACAGTTCTGGGGAATTGTGAAATAAGTGGGGTAATCTACTTGGCAGTGTTCTGGATGTATGGCATTTTATTTGGGAAAGACCGAAAGGCACCTATGTAAGAGAATGTACGAGTACTGGTATTATGGTTCTAAGAAAGAGTAACAAAGCCCTTTATAAATGCTTCTTAGTTTGGGATAAACAAAAAGTCCAGATTTGCCAATACTGAGAGAGTAAGAAAGAACCCTTATGGATGGGCCATGGGAAGCTTGTTTAGAATGTAGTGAAAAGGTGTGACAACTGAAGTTAGATGTATACCTCTCAACCGTACTGAATTCCACAGAATTTCCAGGTTTTCAGGACAAAGTAATAGGGTGCCACAAATTCCTCAGTGGTCCCTTCAAACCCTGATTTTTATTTTATTTACAATTTTTATTTAATGCTAACTATGAATTTCCAATGTATCCTGCTGTGCTGGGTAGCTTAAACAAGTCTATTCCATTGTTTAAAATCTGGGTCTGAACCCTTTTTAAAAGGGACAGTGACAACTTTCCTATCAGCAACACCCACTACACTTAGTCATGGTGCCCCACATTCTCGTATTGGCTTACTCTAGATGAGTGCAGAGTATGCTGTTACAATTTGTTTAAGTTCCCCATGGGGAACACACAATTGTTTTTATCCTATTGAAGCTAATTTGCTCCTAAAAGCCATAGTTTTCATAAGCTACGAAGTTCCTGATGTGATTATTCGGGGGGGTGGGGGTGCAAATTTCGTGACCTTGGTTTGCTTTTAGTTTCTGTTGCTAGCAGCAAAAAGCAATCTTATGTTTTCTATTTTAATTACAAACTACCAGATAATTTGGATCTAATGTCTGTATATATAGTAAATATGGAGTAGGGGATAAAACGTATCCAGCTTGTGAGTTAGGAGCTAATTAGCAATTTAAGTTCATTTATAAATTTGCTACCAGGTAAACCTATAGGACTAAGTGTCTATTTCAGATTTAGCAAATTACATTTGTAGTATGTACCATTTTAAATTATTTGCAGCAGTGCTTATTTTGTTTAGAGGTTGTTCCCATTCATCTTGAAGTGGCTAAAGAGAAATTTGTTGTAGTCCACTGTAGGTCGTGAGATTTAGGAGGGAATGTTGCAGAGTGGAGTAGTAGTAGACTTGGACAGACTTTAATTGGGTTAGTAGCAGCGAGTGGAGGCGGAGCTGTCTGTGGCTGATTGAGTGCGCACATGAGTTTAATTTCTGGCTGTGCATACGAGTTTAATTTCTCCAGAGTCTGAGTCTGGCAATCTGCCCCGTACCCACCCACCTGTGTCTGCTCTGCAGGAATCGGAAGGATTCAGGATGAAAAAAATTGTCTCCGGCTACAGAGGCAAGTAAAAAAAAAAGAATAAAAAGTATGCCTAATAGAAGTGCAGCAAAGGAATCAAGCAGTAATGCAATCTGCTGCAGCCTGCACAAATTTGCATACTTGTTAAAAGTAACAAAAATAGAGCCTAAAGCAGTGTAAGTCACTAAAAAAAAAAAACAAAAAAATACACTACTGCAGCCGGATACACACACAAATCTTCCAGTTTATTGTAAGTTCCACAAGTTCAGATTGAGCGCTTTATTCCCTTAGAGTAGGGATTTCATCAGAATCTAACATCATCTAACATTTCCCCTCAAATACTAAAATATTTGCTGAAATCACTCAACTTCATAAAGGAACCCATTCCTTATTTTGAATACAAAATACACATTTAAAAACTAAGCTAAAAAAGTCCACATTCTTTATTAAAACTTATTTAAAAAAAAAAAAAAAACATATGATATGCATAATAGATTTAATAATTTATAATAAAATGTACTGTGTGAAAAAACCTTGCAACTCTTATAAATATTAAAAAGTGGATTATCTCATTAAAGCTGCTTTCTTATGCAACAAGGGCTTGATGGAAATCTTGTCATTAAGTCATTGGTCTTGACTTGCCTGTAACTTAATTTGCAACCTTGCTTTTCTTTCCTCAGTATGACATCACCTCTAGGATTTTGCAACAGTTTCTTGTATGGCAAACTCAAATTCAGAAAAACTAGGGCTTACAATAGAATGCTTATATAATGCATTGTTCGTATTACTGGTGGATATTTGATATCTATGTTCATATATCCTGTCCCTTAACTGCCTCTGTCTTATCTACGTAAAAATTGGGACAGGATTTACACATTGCCAAATACACCACTCCTGTAGTCTGACTGTTACCCTGGTCGAATCTCAGCCAGGTTTTTAAAATATTGGCTGTCATAATATTCTCCTCTGTGCATATATTTACATTGGGGAGCAAGTACCACATCTTATACCATACCTTCCCTTATTTTTTTTAGTACTAAAGAACATTTCAGATTTGTACCTGTCTTGTACACAAAAGTGGGCCTAGAACCCACTACCGAACATAACTTCAAATTATTCCTTAAGATGACCTAATTATTTTTTTTTTACTTCATTGGTGTTACCACTATATGGGACCACCATAGCTCTTTCAAATTCTTTGTTTTCTTCCCCCTCACTGTGTTCGTCTTCAGTAATACAACCTGGGTTACCTAACAGGGGCTTGTATTTCTTTCACTACTCATTCCTTATATATTTCACACAGTCTGAAATAACTTTAATGGGGTACCCCCTCTCCTTAAATAAATTGGCTATTTCGTGTAATTCCCTCATCCACATCTTCCTCATTGGATGTCATTCTGGCTACCCGAATGAGTTGCCCTTTAATAATAATACTTTTTTGATGTGGAGGGTGGCTACTGGTGTACTGTAAATGAGTTACTGAAAGTGAGTTTCCTAAACACCTTGGATTTAAAACTGCTCACCTTTTGAATATGGGTGTCAAGATAATTAGTACCACTGTATTAATACCACAAAAAATCATTACTTCCGTTCAAATACTTAACGAATTCCTGAATCTTATTATTGGGGCCCTTCCATAAAATATCGTCCAGGAACCTCTCATACAAATTCATATATTGAAAAAACTCACTCTTAAACACCTTATATTCCCACTCTAGTAGAACTTAATTGGCATAAATGGGGGAACAAGAGGCCCCCATAGCTACACCTTTGTGTTTAAAATATTCTCCTTCGAAGAATATATAATTGTGGTCCAATACTATCTCCATGAATTCAGTAATCAAGTCTATCTTATCATCCGTAAGTAGTATTCCTATGTAAACTCGCATTAAACAATTCCATTCCTTCCTTTTTTGGAATTGTGTACGAATCTGCAATATCAGTAGTGAGAAAACATGTTTTTGTCCCACAATCCTTTTCCAATCCTCCCTAGGAAGTCCCACAAATCCCTAAGTAAATGTTCTGCATTGAAAACTTGTTTTTACAACCATTTATCTATCACCCCAAAGGGGTATGTTTTAGACCCCCGACCCAGACATTATTGGTCTGAAGGACAAATTATCAAGCCCCCTGTGGATCTTGGGGATCCCAAACATAGTAGCCACTATTGGGTTCTTTACCTTCAAAAAGTTGTATAAATCAGATGGAATCCTCTCTTCTATTAAATATTCCTCTAAATAAAAATCAATACGTCATTGACTAATATTTATCTCATTAATAGAGGATGGTGAATAAGTGGATGAATTAACATTTCGAAAATTTTCTGTGAATATTGAAGGGTGTCATATATAACCGTACCGCCCCGCATGTCTGGAGGTATGACTCTAATTGCCTTGTAATTTCTCAACACTCTAAAAACCTCATTTTCCTAAATGTACAATCCACTTGGATGTTTTCAGAGAATGTGCTGTTGATTGAGAAGTTTCTTAAAAGGAATTGAGCTTTGGCCTGTTAAGACCTGCCTGCAATCAACTGGACGTATAAGTGAATTTAAGTACACTTTTATATCTGCACTTTTTCATATAGTACTGCATTTTATGTATTTTTTTCTTTCTTAATATTAATTGAACTGAAAGTTGTGGCTCTGTCTCCCTTTTCTTGTTTTGGTGTTAATCTTGGTAGCTTTGAAATTGCATGCCCCTCTTGCAATTTTGTATTTGGGTGGTACTCCTGGGCCCTTCTCATTTGCTCACTCAACTGAGTGCACTGAGGTCATATTCTGATTTCAGGCACTCCTACTGTGTACAGAGAGCATTTGGGAAGAATAAAAAAAAAGTTACTTTCCTGTAAATACTCTAGTCCACGTATAGATTTTGCTGTATCCAGGGCTATTTATAAGCTTCTGAGCCCCCAAACCTTTGTGTTGGAGAAAAGCCTTCTAGCTTAATTTTGTTTTAGAACTAGCCAGTTTTTTAGTTTCACCACTCAAATCTGTTTCTTTGAGCTCAGCACTTGTTCAGAACTCGTAAGCACTAAATAAGCTGCAAATTACTACAGCACTCAACTTTCCTCACTTGTCTGGAGGAAGGCAGTTTTTAGTACTTAATAAATAAGCACCTATCCAGGCATGTCTAACAGTCAGCTCTGGTTGTTTTCTCCTGTCTACCTGATGAATCTGGGCATCTTGGAACAATGCAGCAATTGCCTCATGTACACAGACAACCCTCTCCTCCTTCTACCCAACACTACAACCTGTGAGAGATGCACTTATATAGCCAAACTGGAAGCAAAGCTCTTTTTACCCAAGTCTGAACTAGACAGTCAAGAGGAGAAAAACACTTGCACCACACCATGCTCATCACATAGTCTCTCAAAACCTACACCACCAAAACACACACATACATTTGTGGAGGCTCTCAATATAAACCTGCCCAAGCAACAGGGACCTCCAAAGCAGAAACTCAAGCAAACTCGACCCCCAACACAACCCAAATGAGACAGCCCACAATCTGTGCGCCACTCAACCACAGCCCATAAGGCATAACATACCCAACACTCTAGTCATAGGTGACTCTATAGTCAGACACACTGATGTTCCAGTCACCAGGCTAAACAAGGAGAAAGTTACTGTCAGCTGCCTGTCTGGTGCCAGGATCCACCACATAATGCACACACTCGGGTCACTCCACAACAAGTACAGATATGACCGTCATTGTCCATGTTAGTGTGAATGACCTGAGAAGTACCTCCCTGGACTACATGAAGAGACATGGAGGAGCTCTCCGATCTTGTAAGCCCATGCAGGTATGACCCCTAGCCCTGAGTAGCATCCTGCCATCACCCAGAATACCACAGTACAAGGATAAAATGATTGACTTCAATTGGCTAAGCTTCTGGTGTCCATTCCGAGGGGATCCAGTATTTGTTTGCCTGGGTTGACATGATTGACAGACCACTATGCTTTGCCAGAGATGGCCTACACCTGTCGCCCTTGGGATTCTGGATACTGGCTAAGGCTCTTGCCACCCCTATAGTGCATTTTTTAGGCAAGGTTCAAATGACAATTTCACCACTGTAATAGGTAGAAACAAGCAAAATCTGAGGATAATGCTACTCAATGCTAGAAGTCTAAACCTCAAAATCCACTCGCTTGAGGCACTCCTTAAAATGGAGAACATGGACATCTGTGCAGTGACAGAGACCTGGTTCAAGGCTCCAGAGAGCACCCCTGCATTACCATAAAATCCTCCAAAGCCAATTACGAAAACAAAATTGCCACTGAGTCTAAAGACAACCACAAAGCATTCTGTAGCTATGTCAAGAATCTCAATGGCAGCACTCAGATCTGCTCTGAGTTACAGCACAATGGCACTAAATATACAGAGCCAACTGTTATTGCCAATGTCCTGGCAGATAGGTTCAGTGCTAGCTTTACCCCCCTCTCACCCCCTAGAGGACCCATCTCTATACCGGAATAATGCAAAGTCCCTGTAATCATGGCTGCACAGGTAAAAAAACATTCCAAAGCCTAGAGCATGGCATCCATGGGACCTAACAGTATCCCAGGCTGCGTTCTACACTACAGAATGACCTGGCACCATCCCCCAAGTACCATGTTCAGTCATAGCCTCACCTCAGGCTTTGTGCCCACTGAATGCCGCACCATGATGGTTATCCCACTCCACAAAGGGGGAGCCACGACGGACCCTGGGAACTACTGCCCCATTAGCCTGACAAGTCTGGTCTACAAGGGCATGGAATATATCATCATGGAGCTCATAAACAGACATTGGTAATCTTTAAACTCTGGACTCCACCCAGTTCGGGTTTGTAAAAGGCAGATCATGTCTCTTAAACCTGATAGACTTTTTTGAAAGTCACCAAAGCCATAGATGAGGGTAAGGTGGTTCACACAGCTTATCTAGATCTTGCCAAGGCTTTCAACACCATCCCCCACTCTGGAATTATACATAAACTCACTAAACTAGGTATAAATCCCTATGTCAGAAGATGGGTTGCCAACTGGCCCACGGACAGAACCCACACTATGAAAGTAGCAGACTACAAGTCAGACTTCAGACAAGTGGAGTACCACAGGGTCAGTCCTGGGTCCTCTCCTGTTTACTATTTACTTCCCTGAAGTGCAGGCTAACAGAAGGTCTGTGGCTAATGAAGTTTGCAGATGACTGCAAACTGGGAGCCATAATCAAAACTCCTAATGATGTGGACATCCTACAAAAGGCACTCTGAGACAGATGCCTGGTGTCAAAGCCATGGCCTGAAGCTCAATGCCAAAAAGTGCATTGTCATCCCCTTTGGTAAAAACTTTGTACCCATGAACTACCACATAGGTGGTAGTCTGCTTAACACCGAAAGTGTGATAAGAGACCTTGGAACACAAGTGGACAGTAGTCTCTCCTTCGATCACATCGCCACAGTGGTCCGGAAATCTTTCTATGTGGCACACCATCACAAAAGGTTTCTCATCCAGAAAGAGGTCATTGTTCCCCTCTACTCATCACTCATTAGACCTGTTATAGAGTACAGCACCCCTTTTGGTATGTACCTCACAAGACATCTACAACTGGAGAGGCCACAGAAATACCTAACAGAGGATTACTAGTCTCAAACAGATGCCTCATGCAGATTGTCTCAAAAACCTCCAGCTTTACTCAGTCGCATATCGCTTACTCAGAGGTGATCTCTGCCTAACATACAAAGCTGTGTCAAACCCGGAGCTGTTGGACATGCTCCAGTTAAAGAAATCCCAATCCCTCCAAGCTACACGCTGTAGGGACCTAAACCTTGTCACCACAATAAACAGAAAATGTTGGAGGGATAGATTCCAGTCCCAGAGACTTCCCATACTCTGGAACAGACTACTTATCTGTCAAACAGAGCTCCTCATTAGCACTCTTCAAGAAAAATCTTGATTGGATGGGAAATGGGAAATTCACCCCGGGGATCACTTCTGTGGCTCTGCTCGACAGAGGCACAGGAAAAAAATTTTCTCGGGTGGCAAAAGCCAGGGTGCCTTTTTGGCTAGGCTTTTATAGGCCCTAGGGCCAATAGCCTAGTTATCTACCTATGAATGATGTGCCTGCGTGTCTATGGATACAGTAACCACATAATTCACTTGACTGGTCTAATTCACATCCATTTTACTTTATTTGCATAGTTAGAGTGCATACAATGTTTCTATATTATCATGAATGTGTTCCTTTAACTTTTGCAATGAGGAGTGGTGGATTTTCCAGGTCGCTGCAGCCATTATCACACTGGCTTGCTTTCTGTCTCTCCATTCTCTCTCTCGACAGGAGACCTGGTCTTGGATGCCTGGCTCTTGACAACAGTCTGCTGTAAATTGTCAGCAAACAGTTTGCTCCAACCACAGGGTTCTCTCTACATTCCTTGGGAAGAAAGACTTCATGGTCGTAATTTGTATTATAAACACAAGCATGTAAGTTGCTTATGCAGAAAATGACAGGACCTTTGAGTAGAACCTTATGTGGTATTCCAGAGCCATATGCAATGTGAGTGCCCTCTTCTGCTGTTCAAATCAAATTTTTCACTCGTGGGTGCAGCAAAAAAATCCATGCAGTGGACTTGTTGTTTGACCTCTGCTTTCCTGAATAAGGATACAAGTGCTGATGTAACTGAGGAGGCTGCTGTAGAAGTAGATTCCCTTGACACATAGATTCATCCCCCTCCCCCAAAGTACAAGAGAAGACTATACTGCTAAAGGATGTTAAAATATTTGTTACAACCAAATTGCTCTTCTGACCTGTAATTGAAGTTTTTACGCCTGTAGTCTGGAAAAAAAAAAAAAAAAGTGATTTGCTTTCCTTAAAGTAGTCAAATGATGAGACCAGACTCCCCGGAAAGCCGCACATCTTTTATGGAAGGCTCAACTCAAGCAAGTCTGAAAATGTGTACTTGAAATATTAACCAGTCCACATTAATTTTGTGCGATTCGACTAGGTATAAAAGAATAATGGTCAGTGTCAAAATATTACAAACCAGTAGGATAATAATGCCTTGCTACCAAAACGCTTCATTATTTAAACTATGTATGTATTGAGGAGACCATAGCCTGTTTCTGTACACTAAAGTTATGCTTTTTTTAAAGGGAGGCCCAAAATACTTCCAATGCATATAGGAGAGATGCAAAATATTTTCTGTGGTATGCCTTGAAGGCGAGCAGTTTATTTTTATAAAAGAAAATTGTATTTTGGTCTTTTACAGAAGTTCAGTTTGATACAATTTCAAATGTTAATAAAAATGAAACACTATTCTGGTTAAGTTTTGTTTAATGTCTTTGTTCAGTTTGCGTTTGTAATGTTGGTATCCCACAATTTCATTGGAGTGGGTGGAGTTAAAGAATTATCAAATTTAAATTCATCAACGTACAGAGTTTTGGCCAGTTTTACTTGCCTTTCATGGGACTTTGTCCAGTTTTTTTATTCCAGGTAGAGAGGTATGGGTAGATGCCTCTCACTTGGGTCTAAATTGGCACATTACTATTGCAGCATTAAAAATGAATTCAGTTTATTAAACATGTGCGAGGTTTTAGTTTTGTTTATTGGTATATTGTATTTGTTTTAATATTTTTTCTTAAGAATTTTATTTTACGCAGTCTCTGACAGTAGTTGAAGTTAGGATGGGTACTGGTAATTTGGTTTTACATTTACCAGTAGGTATAATGGTGAAAAACTGATGGCCTTCCTGACAGATGTTCATCTCACATTGCTGCAGTCCTAACACTTGGGGTAGTCCGCTGTCCTCGGTCGGCCCGAATATCAGAGTATAAGGCTGACGTCGGTCAAGGCGCATTTGACTGACATCAGAACGTCAGGGTACAAATGCGCATGACCGACGTCATATCCTCAGTCTTTTTTGCCGCATGGTCCGATGCAGAAGCAGTGTTGCAAGTGCCGTTCGGCGTTCTGAAATTTTTCGAAGTCAGAGTTGGTTAAGTACCCCGTTGGGGAATATTTTGGTTTTTTCTTGCCTCAGTGGTTTACCAGATGTCAGAAAAAGTGAATAACTGTATTTCTTGTGGGAAACAGATACCGCATAGGGATTACCATAATTTGTGTATACCTTGTTTGGGACCTGAGCACGACGTTGTTGGGTGTCGCTTTTGTGCTAGGTTCAATAAACGCACTATTAAGCGAAGGTTAGATTGTGCCAGGTTGGTCTTTGGGAAGCGGTGCAATTACAATATGCCGTCGGATGCTCCGACGCCGGCTTCCTCGAAGAAGCGCAAAGACAAAGCAGTCAAACCTAGGCTAGAGGAGTCGTCCGAACCGGACGCCGGTTCTTTAGAGGCGTCAGTGGAACCTGTGGTTCCGACGGAGGCCTCTCTGGAGTCCCAGGGGGAAACTTTGATTTTACAGGATGTGGCCTCCCAGGAGGCAGGTCAGGCTGTAGGGGCTTATCAGATAACTGTACTCCCCTCCCTTCCTAAGGTGTCTAGGCCCTCTCTTTCTGTTTCCAAGGCTTCTCCCAGAGGCAGGTCTGGTTTAGCTTCTGTGGGTGTCACTCCTAGTTCTTCAGGTTCTGTGCCCAAGAAGCACATGCTTAAAATGGCAGAAGATTTAATTACCTTAATTAGAGGTTCTATGCCCCCTCCTGATAAGAGGCCTAGAGTGGAACCAGAGTTGGGGGGTTATGAGCAGGCTTCGGATGTGTCTGAGTCTTCGGCTGAAGACTTGCAGGAGTATTCTCCTTATTCTGATTCTGATGTGGATGATTCTACTCCTTCTGCTTCTCCTCCTGAGGATTTTTCTTTTTCAGAGACTCTTCATTCCATGAGAGAGCATTTTAAATGGGAAGGTCAGGACTTCTCTGATTCCAGGAAAAGGCTTAGGGAATTTTGTTTTACCCCAGCATAGGCCTTTGGCTATACCTCCTGTTCTGAATGTGGTGGAAGATGTGTTTGCAGAGGCTTCTCTTAATCCTGATTCTTTGCCTCCTGTTAAACCAGATAGGTATTACAGGGTGCCTGAAGCTCATAAGTATCTTTTTAAGAGTCCTAGGGCAGACCCAGAAACTGTTAGCCAGGGGCCTAAGGGTGTTAAGGCTTCTGTTGTCAAGAATCCGGTTCCTGCAGATAAAGAGGCCAGGGCCTTGGATAGATGGGGAAAGAAAGTTTATACTTCTTACACTCTAGCTATGAGAGCTTTGAATTGCCAGTTTCACATGTTGAAATATCAAAATTATCTCCTTTCACAATTGAAATCTAAGGTTGATGCTCTGGCGGAAGGTATTGATTGTAAAGAGTTACAAGATTTAGTGCATGTTTCTGAACAGGTGGGTAAGCATTCTTTGCAATGTGGTTTTGATGCTGTACAGGCCTCATCTAGGGTGGCTGCCACTGGGTCAGTTCTTCGCAGGCACGCCTGGCTGAGGGATCAAAATTTATCTGACCATGTTAAAACAAGGATTTTAGATGCTCCTTTACAATCTGATGTGTTGTTTGGTTCTCCTGTTGAGGCAGTTTTAAAGAAAATGGAAGACAAGGCTAAGTCTATGCAGACTGTTAAAGATTTTTTGCAGGTTCAGCCTCCAAAGTTTAGTAGAAATTGGCCTACTAAGGGGTGGACGTATCCTTCTTATGATTCCCAGTCTAGGGGTAGATCTAGACGTGGCAGGGGCAGAGCTCAGGGCTCTTTCAGGCCTAGAACAGGGAGTTCTCCTGCACAGTCTTCGGTGAGGGCAGGGGTCAGTCCTTTCGTAAACAGACCCAATGACCTACCTTTTCAGCTGCCAGAGCCTTCTCGTCTGGCAGCACCTTTGGGAGGAAGGTTGGCACTTTTCAAAGAAAATTGGAGTTTAATTACCCAAGACAGATGGGTATTGGATATCATACACCATGGTTACAGGTTTTATTTCCATACCTTGCCTCCTTTCAAAGGCATGCCAGACATTCCTCCTCAACAAAGAATAGAGGCTCACAAGCAAATTTCTCTGTTACTCCAAATAGGGGCCATACAGCCGGTCCCTATGCCAGAAAGGGGCCTAGGATTTTATTCTCGCCTGTTCCTAGTACCAAAAAAGGGGGACACGTGGAGACCAATTTTGGATTTATCTATCCTCAACACTTATCTGGACATTCCCAAGTTCAAAATGTTGACGTTACAACAGCTTTTACCTCTGCTGGGCAAGGATCACTGGATGGTAACTTTGGATCTCAAGGAGGCTTACCTCCATGTTCCTATCAGACTAAGTTGCAGGAAGTATCTGCGTTTTCGGACTGGGACTTCACTATCAGTTCTCTGCATTGCCCTTTGGCTTATCTACTGCGCCCAGAGTATTCACGAAAGTTCTGGCTCCAGTGATAGCTTTCTTCAGGCTAAAAGGAATACAAATCTATCCTTATTTGGACGATTGCCTGATTCTGGCTCAAGGAAGGGACGAGCTTCTTCATCATTTGGAATATGTGATAGCAGTGCTAAGATGCCTGGGGTATTCTGTGAACGAAATAAAGTCCAGTCTAGTACCCTCTCAGGACATGTGCTTTCTGGGTGTAAGACTGAATACAGCATCCCAGATGGCCTTTTTGACCCCGGACAAACAAAAGAATCTTTCCCTTTACTTCCATCAACTATCTCTTCAGTCCGGGCTGACTGCAAGGACAGTCCTTCAAGCCTTAGGGTTCATGGCATCTTGTATTCTGGTGCTTCCCAATGCCAAACTGCATATGAGGAAGCTGCAATGGTATCTCAAAAATGTATGGACACAGCACTGCCAGGATCTGGACACTGTCATTCAAATAATACCTTGCATTCAAAAGGAATTTTTGTGGTGGGCTCAGGAATGTCACCTAAACAAGGGACTCTCTGTGACCCGGCCAGAGGCGAGTCAGATTTTAATGACAGATGCCTCAGACAAAGCTTGGGGAGCTCATCTAAATGGAAAGTGGATACAAGACAAGTGGCCTGCCAGACTACAACATCTACATATCAACTTGAAGGAGATGTTAGCAGTCCAGTTTGCATTGATAGCTTTCAGGGATTTACTTCTTCCAGGGCAGGTGTTGATTCTAACAGACAACACAACTGTCATGTGGTACATCAACAAGCAAGGGGGAACACATTCTTATCCTCTATGCAGGCAAGCAATGATTTTGTGGGAGACTGCTCTCAGTTTACAACTAAATCTTCAGGCAAGGTTTCTGCCGGGAGCACAGAACTCCTTAGCAGATGTGTTAAGCAGACAAATCATGGATCCCCACGAGTGGAAATTGGATCTTCATGTATTTCAGAAATTGAGTGTCATGGGGAACTCCAGACATAGATCTGTTCGCTTCTCCACTAAACCACCAGCTGCCAAAGTTTTGCACGAAAAGGTTTCATCCCACAGCTTGGAAAGTGGATGCTCTTTCTTTCAGTTGGAAAAATCTTCATGTGTATGCCTTTCCACCTCTGCCTCTCCTCCCAAAGGTACTTCTGAAGGTCAGACAGGACAAGCCAAGGATGATTTTGATAGCTCCCGATTGGCCTCGACAGCACTGGTACCCATTACTGAGAAGTCTAGTATGGAAGCCACCATGGCCTTTGCCTTCGATTCCATACCTGTTGTCCCAGGAGGACAGTCATTTGCTCAATGTCAAACTTCACTCTCTTCATCTAACAGCCTGGCATATTCTGTTTTGAACCATAGAGGGTCTCATCTTCCACAACAAGTTTTGAATGTGATTTTGGAAGCTAGAAGGCCTAGTACAAGGAAAGTGTACACAGATAAATGGAAGAGATTTTTGTTTTGGAGTGCAGCAAAGGATTTTGATGTTTCTGAGCCTAATTTAAGTGTGGCTCTTCAATATCTTACTGAGTTACTGGACAAAGGTTTGTCCTTCTCTTCTATTAAGGTTCATGCTGCAGCAATTTCAGCTCACTACGACTGTGACCCACCATTGTTTTCTCATCCTTTGTTCAAGCAATTTCTTAGAGGGGCAAAGAATATAAGACCCCCACGAAGAGCTCCTACTCCTGCTTGGGATCTCAATTTTGTGTTGGAGAAACTCACTCTACAACCTTTTGAGCCTGCAGCTACTACTGAGTTGAAATATTTGTCATGGAAGACTGCCTTTTTGTTGGCCATTACCTCTGCAAGAAGGGTTTCTGAATTGCAGGCCCTTATGGCGGTTGAGCCTTTCTTAATTTTCCATAAGGATAGGGTATCTTTACGTACTAATCCTTCCTTTATGCCTAAAGTGGTTTCTAGTGTGGCTTTAAACCAAACTATTCATTTGCCTACTTTTTATGCAAATCCCCAAAATAAAGGGGAAAAGATTTTGCGCACTTTAGATGTACACAGGCAGTTGCGATATTATTTGGACAGAACTAAAGGGTTCAGGCAATCTCAGCAGTTATTTGTTTCTTTTGCTTTGTGTTCTCAGGGCAAGCCCGTGTCAAAACAAACTATTTCTAAGTGGATTGGGTTTTGCATTGCTTTCTGTTATTCCCATCATGGCAAAGAGATTCCAGCTGGGATTAGGCCTCATTCCACTAGGGCTACTGCCACTTCAACAGCTTTTTTGAGGGGGGTGGCTACTAAGGATATTTTGGAGGCAGCTACTTGGAGTTCAGTGCATACTTTCTCTAGGCATTACCACCTTCCACTGTACTCTAAATCCAGGGCTGGTTTTGCCACTGCTGTGTTGCAGGGCATTTTGGCAGCTCCTGCTTCATTATAGTTTGGCCATCCTCCCTTGCCTCTGCTTTGGGTTTCTACCCAAGTGTTAGGACTGCAGCAATGTGAGATGAAGAACATAGTACAGTTTTGTACCTACCATAAATGTAGATGTTCGAAGATCCACATTGCTGCAGTCCAATTTACCCTCCCTCCTTCCCCTCTGTAGTTTGAGGCGGTTGTGTGGGCTGGGTTATCAATATGAGGTGTATTGTATATATTGTACATATTTTTAGTGTTAGGATGGTTGGTTGTTGTCTATGGGTTTTGACCTTTCTTTTTAGGGTCTTCTGACATCTGGGGCAAGAAAAGACTGAGGATATGACGTCGGTCATGCGCATTTGTACCCTGACGTTCTGATGTCAGTCAAATGCGCCTTGACCGACGTCAGCCTTATACTCTGATATTCGGGCCGACCGAGGACAGCGGACTACCCCAAGTGTTAGGACTGCAGCAATGTGGATCTTCGAACATCTACATTTATGGTAGGTACAAAACTGTACTTTATTTTAATCTGCATTTTCTATATTTTATAAAATTATAAATGGTTTAACAATATGGGTTGGATGTTTTTAGTGATTAAGGTTTTCATCATTTCATCCATTTAATATTCAATTTTTTCATTTTCTTATGTATTTGATTTGTCAATTCATCTTTTATTTAAAGAGCATTGTTAAGTAGTTAATGGCTTTGTTCCTGTTTTTTCAGGTTCACTGAGGTGCATCAGTTTAGTAAACCATCAAAACTTGCTTGCCATCTTTGGACTTCAAGTGATAAGCAGTTGTTTACTGCTTCAGGTTTGGGCAAATGAGTACTCCACTGGGAAAATGCCTTCCAGTTTTACCATTAGTTATGATGAAATTTTACTTTTCTGTAAGTTAATTGCTGGGGGCTGGGACTGGTCTTTGGTGGTTGTAACAAAAAGATTCTACTCAATATCTCAAGATTTTAGTTAACTGGCAGGAGCAAAGTAACCAGGCGGGGGTATCCTCTTTCCACTTTATTTGCATTATATTTAGAACCACTGGCAAAGAAAATAAGGGACTAAAATTCAGGCATATAATTGGTGTGTTAGTCAAGATAACCTGGCTCTGTTTGCAGATGATGATATTCTATACCTGACAAAACTAGAAAGTGACATTAATGTTGTGGAACATTTTGAGACTGTCCAATCTGTCAGAAGAAAAAATTCAAACGAGTCACTTCTGTCTCGGGTGATGAATTTTCCTTTATTAACAGTTAAACAGATTAACCCAGCATGTTGGCCAACTCTTCTGATCTGATCAACTTGTTTACTGACATCAACTTTTATACTGCAAGCAAAACAACTTTTTGTTACATTTCTGACCGTTGACAGTTGACTATGAAAAACATATAGGATAAACATGTTTATCACAAATTACCTCAAACCCACAGCTAGTACAGAATGTTCAAGAAGTACAAAATGTTCAATTCAACAATGGTAGCTCAAATTTTCCAGGAGACACAGCCTGCCCCAATAAATTAACTCTTACTCGGCCGTGCGCCCTTATCCCAGGCTTCACTGAACTATAACCAAATCTCTCTATTCTGAAATGCAGAAAACAGATATTATTCAGGTTCATAAGCAATGCTGCATTTTGTTCACAGATGAGGCCCATCTTTGATAGGCATATCCCAACAAATAACATGTTCATTTTGCAAGAACAGGAAAAAGAGAAATAACAGTATGTTTTTAAAACTTTTTCTCAACATTTCACCCCTGAAAGCACTTTTATTTGTCTTTTATTTCAGCAATATATGGTAAAAACTAAGTTTTTCTTTGCATTCATTACTTCATTGGCAAGACAAATTTTAAAACTTCAAAAACATTTGCAGAGAGTCACATTTCAATGTATTCACTTTCACCAGTCTGTTGCAATTGCTGGTACATCTTCGTAACAGCAGTATCAACCAGTCTTTGTAGAAGACCTGTGATACAGGATATACAACAACAACCACATACCACCACGATAGCCACAGCGACTCCAACGGACACCAGGAAACTGTTGATGAGATGACTCCATTTTCCAAACCACGCTTGTAGAAAGTCTGTAAAGGGATTATTTACCCCAGAGTTCTCAGCCAGTTCTTTGGATAACATCTCCAAACCTTTCAGAGCTCGAGTGATACTTCCATCAGGCGCAGTGTTTGGAATATATGTACAACAGAAAGTCCCAAACATCTTGCAAACTCCTCCTTGCAATTCGATTCTGCCATGCCACCTGTGAAGTGGCCTCCAGTTGTTCAACAATTCCTTTCAATGCTTCTTTAGTGTAGTTCACGAAACGCTGCTGGTTATAGTAAATGTAGTTGATCCAGTCCACATTCTTATTAGGTTGAATCCAGACAAAGATGGATGTAAAACCAGCTGCTATTTGGTTTATTTGTACTTTAAGTTGGAAGGTCCCCAAAGGATCAGTTCTAGTTGGAAGAGACGCTCTGATTCCATAAACTCCTGAATCACTTTCTTGTGGTGACACAATGGTTATAATAACTACTCTGGTACCTTGGAAATGCGCAATTTTTATTCTTTGTTGCCTGCTTTTATCTTTCTCTGGTATCACTGCACCACTTGTTTCCCATCCATTCACATCTGTTGACCACCAAACACTTGACCAGGACGTACAGTCTCTATTGCACAAGTATTTTGCACAAGTCAAGAAATTATCATTGTTCCATTTAGAACGGTCCAAAATTCTTTCACAAAGTTTCACCTTAAACACAGTAGTAACACCTGTTTGCGCTTGCAGCACCACCATTCCTTTTTCTCTTGCAACTGTTCGTTCTCGTATGGACATATTTACTTTCGCCACCAAAATCATCTTCATGTAACAGTTCAAGTACCAGTTGAACGTGGCCATCCTCCCCAAGGACTACCTCGCGCCATTGGTTTCTTCACTGGGTTTGAGACTAACCCCTATTGGGCTAATCCCCCTTTGTAGCCAGACTTTGCGCTCAGAGGTCCGGTGGAGTTTGACCAATATCAGTGGCAGAAGGAAAAGCCTTGAGTTTTTTTTACAGTGGGTGATATGAATCCACAAAGTCCTCTCAGCGATCTTTACAGCCGTAGGTGTCGAGATAAGTACTTGGTATGGGCCTTCCCACCTGGGGGACGACCAATTCTTTCTCTTCACAATTCGGATCCACACCAAGTCCCCGGGTGCCACGCTTAACAAGGTTTCATTTCTGGAATCTGCAAAGGAGTCATTGGTTACAAGAGATTTGACATTTAGCAGCTTCTTCATATAATCCGCTGGCAACAATCCTTGCCACTGCAGGACGTAATATGGTCTCCCAAACAAAAGTTCAAATGGTGCAAGTCCTTCGTAGGAAGGTGAGATTCGCATGTACAGGAGTGCCAACGGAAGGCACACGCAGTCCATGACCTATGTGTTTCTGCCATTTGTTTGCAGAGCTTACTCTTCAAGACACCGTTGTCTTTCCACCAGTCCAGCTGATTGGGGGATGGTAAGCACAATTATGTTTGAGATCAATTTGAAACACTTGACCCAATTTCTGAACAATCTGGTTAACATAATGAGACCCATTATCACTGTAAATGCGTCTTGGTAGGCCAAATCAGGGAATTATTTCTATAGTCAAAAGCTTTGCTACTGTTTGTGCATTCGGATGCTTCACTGGAAAAGCTTCTACCCATTTAGAAAAAGCATCAATAATGACTAAACAGAACCTTTTTCCCTCTGAGGGTGTCAATTCAATAAAGTCCATACAGACTGTGTGGAATGGATATGGAGGGGTAGGGAATGTCTGCTGAGACTTTTTAACTCCCCCCTGAGCATGATACTTTGCACATAATAAACAAGATAAACAGAATTGCTTTGCATAAGTTGAAAACCCTTTACACCAAAACACCTTAGACACTACTTGAATCATCGTCTGTACTCCTACATGGGCAGGTCCATGGCTAACTAATGCATACCTAAAAAGGTTTGAGGGGAATACCATTTTGCCATCTGATGCCCTATACAACCCACTCTGAGTGATGCCATATTTTACTCAACGACATTTTTCCTTCTGTGTCGTCATTGTTTGCATTACTTTTAGTGTTTCTCAGTCTAAGAGGTGTCCGGGCTCCAAATCGTTACCATGCAAAAGCAAATCATTTTCTTGAGCTGCCTGTTTTGCAGCCCTATCAGCAAGGGCATTTCCCCTGGAGACAGGATCTTTTCTGTTGGTATGTGCGGAACATTTACATATCGCTATCTGAAGGGGTAGTTGCACTGCATCTAACAACTGTAAAATTAAATCTCTGTGATTTATTGGTTTGGCTTTCGCAGTAACCATTCCCCTATTCTTTCATAGTTGAGCGAAAACATGTACAGTGGAGAAAGCATACTGACTATCTGTTTAAATTGTCACCTTTTTACCCTCCCCTAAGGTACAAACTCAAGTCAAAGCCACCAACTCAGCTGCCTGTGCAGAATAAATGTTTGACAATCCTTTTGCCTCCAAAACTTCAGATGTTCTTTGTCTCACATTGCTGCAGTCATGACCTGTGGGTAGTCCGCTGTCCTCGGTCGGCCCAAATACCAAAGGGCTAGGCTGGCGTCGGTCATTGTCGCTTAGAGCTAACGTCAGTACGCAGTAGTACTTAAGTGCATGACCGATGCCATATCCTCAGTCTTTCTTGCCGCGTGGTCCAAAGCAGAAGCAGTGTGTGTGAGTGCCGTTCGGCGTTCTGAAATTTTCATTTACCGAGTTTCAGACCGAAGACCAAGTTGGGCTAAGTACCCCGTTGGGAAAATTATTGATGTTCGTCGTCTCCCATTGCTGCAGTCCTGACTAATGGGTACTCCGCTGCCCTCCATCGGCCCGAATACCAAAGGGCTAGATCTGGCGTCGGTCATGGCGCCCGAGACTGACGTGGTGTCAGTATAAATGCCCATGACCGACGCCATAACTTTAGTCTTTCTTGCCGCATTGTCCTGAGCAGAAGCAGAATTTGCAAGTGCCGTTCGGCGTTCTGGAATTGTCGGTTTTCGAGTTTCAGACCGGAGACCAAGTTGGGCTAAGTACCCCATTGGGGACATTTTATTTTTTGTCTTTTTCTTGTCTCAGTATTGTCGGATGTCAGAAAAAGTTAATAACTGTATTTCTTGTGGGAAACAGATTCCTCATAGGGATTACCATTCACTCTGCATTCCTTGTTTAGGGCCTGAGCACGACGTTGTTGGGTGTCGCTTTTGTGCTACTTTTAATAAGCGTACTATTAAACGTCGGTTGGACTGTGCTAGGCTGGTGTTTGGTAACCGTTGTAATTACAACATGCCGTCGGATTCTCCGACGACTGGCTCTTCTAGGAAGCGCAAAGAAAAGTCTTTGCGGTCCAAGCAGGATGGGGCGTCCGCTCCGGACGTCGGTCCTGTAGAACCACTGGCTGCTTCAGTGGCTCTTTCTGACAGTGTGCCTGAGTGTCAAGGGGAGCCTTTGTTACTACAGGGGGTGGCTTCTCCTTTGTTAGGCCAAGTTGAGGGTGGTCCTCTGTTGTCTGTGGCTCCCTCCCCTCGTAGGGTGGTTAAGCCTCCTCCTTCTCTAGGCGAAGGCCATTCTAAGTCTAAATCTGCCCCTGCGGGTGCTTTTCCCCAGGGTCCAGCTCCTAGGAAGCACATGTTGAAGATGGCTGAAGATTTGATTTCTTTAATTAGGGGTTCCATGCCTCCCCCTCAGAAGAGGCCCAGGGTAGAGACAGAGTTGGAGGGTTTGGTTCAGTCTTCCATTGAGTCTGATTCCTCTGTGGAAAACCTTCAGGATTTCCCTCCCTATTCTGATTCGGAGGCTGAGGATGCTTCTCCCTCTGCGTCCCCTCCAGAAGATTTTTCTTTCTCTGAAACTTTGCATTCCATGAGGGAACATTTCAAATGGGAGGGCCAGGATTATTCTGATTCTCGTAAAAGGCTGAGAGAATTTTTGTTTTGCCTCAGCACAGGCCCTTGGCTATTCCTCCTGTACTGGATGTTGTTCAGGATGTGTTTTCTGAGGCTGCCCTTAACCCGGATTCTCTGCCTCCTGCCCCTGTTAAACCAGATAGATACTACAGGGTTCCGGAAGCTCACAAGTACTTGTTTAGGAGCCCTAGGGCTGATCCTGAAACTATTTCTCAAGGCCCCAAGGGCGTTAAGGCCTCTGTGGTTAAGAATCCAGTTCCTCTGGACAAAGATGCTAGGGCCCTGGATAGGTGGGGTAAAAAACTGTATACCTCTTCTACTTTGGCTATGAGGGCTTTGAATTGTCAGTTTCATATGCTCAAGTATCAGAATTTTTTGTTAAGTCAATTGAAATGTAAAGTGGATGCTTTAGCTGAAGGTATTGACTGTAAGGAGCTTCAGGATTTAGTGCATGCTTCAGACCAGGTTGGGAAGCATTCTCTGCAGTGTGGTTTTGATGCTTTGCAAGCTTCTTCCAGGGTGGCTGCTACTAGTTCTGTTGTTCGCAGACATGCCTGGCTTAAAGATCAGTCCTTGTCGGAGCATGTTAAAGCTCGTATTATGGATGCTCCTTTGCAGTCTGATGTTCTTTTTGGCCCTCCTGTGGAATTAGTTTTGAAAAAAATGGAGGAAAAAGCTAAATCTATGCAGACAGTTAAGGAATTTTTACAGGTTCAGCCTCCTAAGTTCAATAGGAATTGGCCTGCTAAGGGATGGTCTTTTCCCTCTTCGGATTTTCATTCTAGAGGCAAGTCGAGGCGTAGTAGAGGTAGGGCTTCCTTTCAGGGCCCTGTTACTTCTAGGTCTTTGAGTTCCTCTACCCCTTCTGCTGGGGAGGGCAAGAGTCAGTCCTTTCGGAAGCAGACCCAATGACCTGTGTCTTCGGCTGCCGGACTCTGCTTTGCTGGCAGCTCCTCTGGGCGGATAACTGGGACTTTTCAACGGGAATTGGCATTTGGTTACCCAGGACAAATGGGTGTTGGACATTGTAACTCGAGGCTACAAATTTTATTTTCACACTTTTCCGCCTTTCAACGGTATGCCGGATGTGCCTCATCAGCAAAAATTGGAAGCACAGGCACAGATTTCTTCTCTGCTCCAGTTGGGAGCAATACAGGAAGTTCCTTCTGCGGAAAGGGGCACAGGGTTTTATTCCCGTCTTTTCTTAGTGACAAAGAAGGGAAATACTTGGAGGCCCATTCTGGATTTATCCATTCTAAACACCTTTCTAGAAATTCCGAAATTCAAGATGTTAACACTGCAACAGCTGTTGCCTATGCTGGGCAGGGATCACTGGATGGTGACTTTGGATCTCAAGGAGGCCTATCTTCACATTCCTATCAGGCCCAGTTGCAGGAAATTCCTGAGGTTTCGGACTGGGAATTTGCATTATCAGTTCTCTGCATTGCCCTTTGGCTTATCTACTGCCCAGGGTATTCACGAAAGTCCTGGCTCCAGTAATAGCTTTTCTCAGACTACGGGGAATTCAGATTTATCCCTATCTGGACGATTGTTTGATACTGGCTCAAGACAAACACGACCTACTTCGACATCTGCAGTGTGTGATGACAGTTTTCAGATGCCTGGGGTATTCTGTGAACGAAATAAAGTCCAGTCTAGTACCCTCACGAGAGATGTGTTTTCTGGGTGTGAGTCTGAATACAGCGACTCAGATGGCATTTCTTACCCCGGACAAACAAAGAAATCTTCACCAGTACTTCCTACAGCTATCAGTCCTGTCCAGGCTGACTGCAAGGACAGTCCTTCAAGCCTTGGGGTTCATGGCATCTTGCATTCTAGTACTTCCCAATGCCAAACTGCATATGAGGAAGCTACAATGGTATCTCAAAAGCGTTTGGACTCAACACAGCCACGATTTGGACACTGTCATTCGAATTCTTCCTTGCATCCAGAAGGAATTTGTGTGGTGGGCTCAGGAATGTCACCTAAACAAGGGACTCTCTGTGACCCAACCAGAGGCAAGTCAGATATTAACGACAGACTCCTCGGAGTCAGCCTGGGGTGCTCATTTCAAAGGAAAATGGATTCAAGACCTTTGGCCCCCGGAGTTGCTTCACTTGCATATCAATATGAAGGAGATGCTGGCAGTTCAATTTGCCTTAAAAGCATTCAAGGATCTACTTCGCCCGGGACTAGTGTTGATTCGAACAGACAACACAACTGTCATGTGGTACATCAACAAGCAGGGGGGAACTCATTCTTACCCTCTTTGCAGACAAGCAATGCTGTTATGGGAAACTGCTTTGGATCTGCACATCACTCTTCGAGCACAGTTTCTGCCAGGGGAACAGAATTCGTTAGCAGATGTTCTGAGCAGACAAATGGTGGATCCCCACGAATGGAAGTTGGATCCTCAGGTGTTTCGTCAGTTGACCATGGCTTGGGGAACTCCAGACATAGATCTGTTCGCTTCTCCTCTGAATTTCCAACTACCTCTGTTTTGCACAAGGCTGTTTCATCCGAAAGCCTGGAAAATAGATGCACTATCCTTCAGTTGGAGCAACCTTCACGTGTATGCCTTTCCTCCTCTGCCTCTTCTTCCAAAAGTTCTGTTGAAAGTCAGGAGGGACAAACCGTGCATGATCCATATAGCACCGGATTGGCCTCGTCAGCATTGGTACCCTCTGTTGAGGAATTTAATTCAGGGGGCCCCTTGGCCATTACCATGGATTCCTCACTTATTGTCTCAAGAAAACAATCATTTTCTCAATGTCAGGGTGCGATCCCTACACCTGACAGCCTGGCACATTCAGTTTTAGAGAATGAGGGCCTTCGGCTCCCTCAACAAGTTTTGGATGTTCTTTTGGAAGCCAGGCGTCCTAGTACTCGAAAAGTTTATGCTGATAAATGGAAGAGATTTTTTCTTTGGAGTTCAGCTAAAGGCTTTGATGTCACATTGCCTGATTTGAGTTGTACATTGCAATATTTGACTATGTTGTTGGACAAGGGTTTGTCTTTCTCTTCTATTAAAGTGCATGCTGCAGCTATTTCTGCTCACTATAATGATGACCCTCCTTTATTTTCACATCCATTGCTTAAACAGTTTCTTAGAGGGGCAAAGAATATAAGACCCCCACGGAGGGCTCCTACTCCTACTTGGGATCTTAATTTTGTTTTGGAGAAGCTGACTCTGCCTCCTTTTGAACCTGCAGCTACGGCTGACTTGAAGTTGTTGTCTTGGAAGACTGCTTTTTTGTTGGCTGTTACTTCTGCTAGAAGGGTATCTGAATTACAGGCTCTCATGGCAGTGGAACCTTTTTTGATTTTTCACAGGGACAGAGTTTCCTTGCGTACTAATCCTACTTTTCTGCCTAAAGTGGTTTCTAATGTGGCATTGAACCAGTCTATACATTTGCCTACTTTTTATGCTGACCCCAAACTGAAGGGGAAAAAGTTTTGCATTCTTTGGATGTACATAGGCAGTTACGATATTATTTGTTCAGAACCAAAGAGTTCAGAAGTTCTCATCAGTTGTTTGTTTGTTTGCTGTGACTTCCGTTGGAAAGGCTGTCTCAAACAAACTATTTCCAAGTGGATTGGCCATTGTATTGCTTTTGTTATTCTCATCATGGTAAAGAGGTTCCAGTTGGGATCAGGCCTCATTCTACTAGGGCTACGGCCACATCTACTGCTTTTTTAAGAGGGGTAGCTACTAAAGACATTCTAGAGGCAGCTACCTGGAGTTCTGTACATACCTTTACAAAGCATTATCATTTGCCTCTTTATTCTACGTCTAGGGCTGGGTTTGCCACTGCAGTCTTACAGGGCATGTCTGCAGCTCCTCAGGCTATTTAGTTGTCCGACTTCCCTTTTTGTTTTTTCCGTTGCTCTGGGATTCTACCCATTAGTCAGGACTGCAGCAATGGGAGACGAACATAGTACAGTTTTCTACCTACCATAAATGTAGATGTTCGGGGATCTCCATTGCTGCAGTCCAATTTTCCCTCCCTCCTTCCCCCTTTTTCTTTTTAGATTGGGGTTTTTGGGTGGTGTTTTATTTTTGCATTCTGACATCTGAGGCAAGAAAGACTAAAGTTATGGCGTCGGTCATGCGCCTTTATACTGACACCACGTCAGTCTCGGGCGCCATGACCGACACCAGATCTAGCCCTTTGGTATTCGGGCCGATGGAGGGCAGCGGAGTACCCATTAGTCAGGACTGCAGCAATGAAGATCCTCGAACATCTACATTTATGGTAGGTACAAAACTGTACTTTTTTTCTTGCCTCAGTTATCCGGATGTCAGAAAAAGTTAATTGCATTTCTTGTGGGAAACCGATACCTCATAGGGATTATCATTCTCTCTCTATTCCTTGCTTAGGGCCTGAGCACGACGTAGTCGGGTGTCGCCTTTGTGCTAGATTTAATAAGTGCACCATTAAGCGAAGGTTAGACTGTGCCAGGCTTGTTTTCGGTAAGCGGTGTAACTATAATACCACTAAGAAGCGTAAGGATAAGTCTGTGAGATCTAAACCGGATGAGTCGTCCGTTGCGGACGCCGGTTCTTCGGAGCCTCCGGTTGAATCTATGGATCCGGCCGAGGGTTCGGCTGAATCCCAGGGGGAAACTTTACTTTTACAGGAGTTGGCCTCTCAGGAGTTAGGACAGGCCGAGGGTGCTTCTCAGGTTTCAGTAGTTCCATCCTTACAAAAGGTTATTAGGCCTTCTACTTCAGTGGCTAAAGGCCATGCTAAGGCCAAACCTGGTCTTGTTGGATCTGGTCATTCTAGCTCTCCAGCCCCTGTTCCTAAAAAACACATGTTGAAAATGGCGGAGGACTTGATTACTTTGATCAGGGGTTCTATGCCCCCCCCCCAGAGAAAAGGCCTACGGTGGAGGCAGATTTAGAGGGTATGGATCATTCCTCTGACTACTCTGATTCCTCAGTTGAAGAAATTCAGGATTTTCCTTCCTATTCTGATTCTGATGCAGAGGACTCCTGTCCTTCTGCTTCTCTTCCAGAAGATTTTTCCTTTTCTGAAACTTTACATACCATGAGGGAGCATTTCAAGTGGGAAGGTCAAGATTTTTCAGATTCTCGGAAAAGGCTTAGGGAATTTTTGTTTCTGCCACAACATAGGCCCTTGGCTATTCCTCCTGTCTTAGATGTTGTTCAGGATGTGTTTTCTGAATCTTCCCTTAATCCTGATTCTCTGCCTCCGGCCCCTGTTAAGCCTGACAGGTATTACAGAGTTCCAGAAGCACATAAGTACTTGTATAAGAGTCCTAGGGCTGATCCGGAAACCATTATTCAAGGCTGTAAGGGTGTTAGGGCTTCTGTGGCTAAAAATCCAGTCCCTTTGGATAAAGATTCTAGGGCATTGGACAGGTGGGGGAAAAAAGTATACACCTCCTCTACGTTAGCTATGAGAGCTTTGAATTGCCAATTTCATATGCTGAAGTATCAGAACTTTTTATTAGGCCAATTGAAATCTAAAGTGGATGCTCTATCTGAGGGTATAGAGTGTAAGGAGCTCCAGGAGTTGGTTCATGCATCAGATCAAGTTGGCAAGCATTCTTTGCAGTGTGGTTTTGATGCTCTTCAGGCTTCTTCTAGGGTGGCTGCTACAGGTTCAGTTATTCGTAGACATGCCTGGCTTAAAGATCAAAATTTGTCAGAACATGTAAAGGCTCGAATTTTGGATGCTCCTCTTCAATCTGAAGTTCTTTTTGGTCCTCCTGTGGAATCAGTTTTGAAAAAGATGGAAGATAAGGCTAAGTCTATGCAGACGGTCAAGGATTTTTTGCAGGTTCAGCCCCCTAAGTTTAGTAGGAATTGGCCTGCTAGGGGATGGTCTTATCCTTCTTCAGATTATCAGTCTAAGGGCAGGTCTAGACGTGGTAGAGGCAGGGCTCACGCTCAGGGTTCTTTCAGACCTAGGACTTGGAGTTCTCCTGCACAGTCTTCTGGTGAGGGAAGAGGTCAGCCCTTTCGTAAGCAGACCCAATGACCTGTATCTTCCGCTGCCAGACCCTCCCTTACTGGCAGCTCCTCTGGGAGGAAAGTTGGGACTTTTCAAAGAAAACTGGAATTTGATCACCCAAGACAAATGGGTGTTGGATATAATAAATCGAGGTTACAAGTTTTATTTTCACACTTTTCCTCCTTTCAAAGGCATGCCGGATGTGCCTCCTCAGCAAAGGCTGGAGGCTCAGAAGCAGATTTCTTTGCTTTTGCAGATGGAGGCAATCCAGGTGGTCCCTTCTTCAGAAGTAGGCCTAGGATTTTATTCCCGTTTATTTCTGGTGCCAAAGAAAGGAAACACTTGGAGGCCAATTCTGGATTTGTCCATTCTCAACACCTACCTAGAAATTCCAAAGTTCAAGATGTTAACATTACAACAACTTCTGCCTATGATAGGCAAAGATCATTGGATGGTAACCCTGGATCTCAGAGGCCTATCTTCACATCCCTATCAAGCCCAGGTGCAGGAGATTCCTGAGATTTCGGGCTGGTACTTCACATTATCAATTCTCTGCATTGCCCTTTGGCTTATCTACTGCCCAGGGTGTTCACAAAAGTTCTGGCTCCTGTGATTGCTTTCTTCAGACAGGGAGGAATACAAATTTATCCTTATTTGGACGATTGCCTGATTCTTGCTCAAAACAAAGACAAATTACTACAGCATCTCCAGTATGTAATGACAGTTTTAAGGTGCCTAGGGTATACTGTGAACGAAATAAAGTCCAGTCTAGTGCCCTCTCAGGACATATGCTTTCTGGGTGTGAGACTGAATACAGCCTCTCAGATGGCATTTCTGACCCCGGACAAACAAAGAACTCTTCCTCTCTACTTCCAGCAGTTATCAGTAATGTCCAGGCTGACTGCAAGGACAGTCCTCCAAGCCTTGGGGTTCATGGCATCTTGCATTCTAGTACTTCCCAATGCCAAACTGCATATGAGGAAGCTACAATGGTATCTCAAGTGTGTGTGGGCTCAACACTGCCACAGTTTGGACACTGTCATTCGGATTATACCTTGCATCCAGAAAGAATTACTTTGGTGGGCTCAGGAATGTCACCTAAACAAGGGACTCTGTGTCCAGACCAGAGGCGAGTCAGATCCTAACGACGGATGCCTCGGACTTGGCTTGGGGAGCACACTTCAATGGAAAATGGATACAAGACATGTGGCCTCCCAAACTACTACATTTGCATATCAACATGAAGGAGATGTTAGCAGTTCAATTTGCTTTGATGGCATTCAAGGAACTCCTTCAGCCGGGACAGGTGTTGATACAAACAGACAACACAACAGTCATGTGGTACATCAACAAGCAGGGGGGAACACATTCCTACCCTCTTTGCAGACAAGCAATGATTTTATGGGAGACTGCTCTGGGTTTGCGAATCAATCTTCAAGCAAGGTTTCTGCCAGGAGCACAGAACTCCCTAGCAGATATTTTGAGCAGACAAATGGATCCCCATGAGTGGAAACTGGATCCTCAGATTTTCAAACAATTGACTGTGGCTTGGGGAACTCCAGACATAGATCTATTCGCTTCCCCACTGAATTTTCAACTTCCAAAATTTTGCACAAAGATGTTCCACCCAGATGCTTGGAAAGTGGATGCTCTGTCTTTCAGTTGGAACAACCTTCACGTTTATGCTTTTCCTCCTCTGCCTCTTCTCCCCAAGGTACTCTTGAAAGTCAGATGGGACAAGCCTTGCATGATTCTAATAGCACCAGACTGGCCACGTCAACATTGGTATCCTCTGCTGAGGAGTTTAATCCAGGGGCCTCCTTGGCCTCTGCCACAGATTCCTCAATTGTTGTCCCAGTCAAACAATCATTTCCTCAATGTTCAGGTGCAGTCCCTCCATCTGACAGCCTGGCGTATTCTGTGATGGAGCCGGTGGGGTCTCAGCTTCCTCGACAGGTTTTAGATGTCATTTTGGAAGCTAGGCGGCCTAGCACTAGAAAAGTTTATGCGGATAAGTGGAAGAGATTTTTTCTTTGGAGCACTGCAAAGGGTTTTGATGTTTCAGTGCCTAATTTGAGTTTTGCACTACAGTTCCTTACTGAATTACTGGACAAGGGTTTGTCATTCTCTTCTGTGAAGGTTCATGCTGCAGCCATTTCTGCTCACTATGATTGTGACCCTCCTTTATTTTCCCATCCTTTGTTCAAAGAGTTTCTTAGAGGGGCAAAGAATATAAGACCCCCACATAGAGCTCCTACTCCTTCCTGGGATCTCAATTTTGTTTTGGAGAAACTTACTTTACCTCCTTTTGAACCTGCAGCTACGTCTGAACTGAAGTTTTTGTCTTGGAAGACTGCTTTTTTGTTGGCCATTACTTCTGCTAGGAGGGTATCTGAATTGCAGGCTCTCATGGCAGTTGAACCTTTTTTGATATTAAGTGGAAAAAGTCTTGCATTCTTTGGATATCCATAGGCAGTTACGTTACTACTTGAACAGAACTAAGGAGTTCAGACAGACTCAACAGTTATTTGTTTCTTTTGCTTTGAGTTCACAGGGGAAACTGTTTCTAAGCAGACTATTTCAAAGTGGATTGGTCATTGTATTGCCTTTTGTTATTCTCATCATGGGAAGGATGTCCTTGCTGGGATCAGGCCTCATTCTACTAGGGCTACTGCCACTTCTACTGCTTTTTTGAGGGGTGTAGCTACTAAGGATATTTTGGAAGCAGCTACTTGGAGTTCTGTACACACTTTCACTAAGCATTACCATCTCCCCCTCTATTCCAAGTCCAGGGCTGGGTTTGCCACTGCAGTTTTACAGGGCATGTTAGCAGCCCCTAATTCTTTGTAATTTGCCAGCCTCCCTTTTCCTTTGCTTTGGGATTCTACCCACAGGTCATGACTGCAGCAATGTGAGACGAAGAACATAGTACAGTTTTGTACCTACCATAAATGTAGATGTTCGAGGATGTACATTGCTGCAGTCCAATTTTCCCTCCCTCCTTCCCCTCTATAGGTTGAGTTGCTGGGTTTCGTTTGGAGATATTCTTTACTTACACACTGGGGGTTGTTGGGCTTTTCCTATTTTTTAGCTTTGGCCTTTACTTTTAGGCCTTCTGACATCTGGGGCAAGAAAGACTGAGGATATGGCATCGGTCATGTGCTTAAGTACTACTGCGTACTGACGTCAGCTCTAAGCGACAATGACAGACGCCAGCCTAGCCCTTTGGTATTCGTGCCGACCGAGGACAGCGGACTACCCACAGGTCATGACTGCAGCAATGTAGATCCTCGAACATCTACATTTATGGTAGGTACAAAACTGTACTTTTCTGTGATGACCGCATACCCTACTAGTGATTTTCCTACAGTGTCTTTCTTTGCTGATCTGTCTACAAACAAAATGAGATCAGAATCTATCAACGGAATATCCGTTAAATCTGGTCGGGGAAGTACTTTGTCATGAATACTCTCTAAACAAATGTGTGGAGTACCTTCTTCTGGAGTCGGCAAAAGTGTCGCCGGATTAAGAGTGTAGTACATCCTTTCTATGGTCATATGAGGCTGTGTCAGCAGCACTGTCATACATGACAAATGTCGACTAGGAGATAAAAAGGTTATCTTATCTTACAAAAGTATAGTAGCTACTGAATGTGGAACCTGCAATTGTAATGGATGAAACAAAACTAGTGATGCTGAGGCTTGTACTGCCATGGCGGCCGCCACCACAGCTTGAACACAATGCGGCAATGCCCTTGCAACAGGATCTAATCTGGAGGAGTAGAAAGCTATCGGCCTCTGTTTATCCCCATGTACTTGTACCAGAACCGAAGTCATATATCCTCCCTTACAATCAACCATTTGTACAAATGGCTTAGAATAGTTCGGAAAACCCAAAACAGAGGATCCTGCTATCAATTGCTTAATTCTAATAAATGCCTGTATTGCCTTATTTGTCCACTGTATATTATTCTTAGCCGCCATGGGAGTATCATAGATCAGTGCGGTCAATGGCCCTACTTCCTCAGCATAGTTAGGGATCCAGCTTCTACAAAAATTAGTCACACCTAAAAAGGACATCTCCCGCTTAGTCGTAGGCATAGGTGCCTCAAGAATTGCTCGTTTTCTTTTGTTCTCAAATTGTCTACCTGCCTGCGAAATTAAATAACCCAAATACTTTACTTGTGCTTTCCACAATTGTAACTTTTCTTTGTTTACCTTATGTCCTTGCTTAGCTAAAAAACTAAGAAGGGCAAGGGTATCCTTTCTACAACTTTCCTGTGTGGGTGAGGCCAACAAAATATCATCTACATACAACAGAACCTGGCTTCCCTCTGGGGAACAAACTGAGCTAAATTCGCAGCCATTTATTGTGCGAATATTGTCGGACTCTCACAATAGCCCTGTGGCAATATGGTGTAGGTGTATCTTTTACATTAAGTGAATGCAAACCAAAATCTACTCTCCTTATGTAGTGGTATGGAGAAAAAGGCACTGCTTATATCTATGACAGAAAAATATCTGTGCTGAGGTAATAAATCATTAAGTAATGTATAGGGGTCAGGGACCACCGGTGCTCTTGGGATCACAACCGAATTAACTGCTTGTAAATCCTGAACCAACCTCCGTGACCCATCCGGTTTCTGTACAGGAAACAACGGAGTATTGCAGGGTGAATCCTGGGCATTCAACAAGAATTCCTACCTGTTTTAGCTGCTCAATGACTGGCTTAATTCCTTCCTCTGCTTGTTTACTTAGCGGGTATTGGTGCTTACGAGGTCTAAAACCTGACTTTGGAGTTATACAAACTTCACCTGCTGTTTTCATCAGT
Source organism: Protopterus annectens (assembly GCF_019279795.1). Taxonomy (NCBI): domain Eukaryota; kingdom Metazoa; phylum Chordata; order Ceratodontiformes; family Protopteridae; genus Protopterus; species Protopterus annectens. Next base: position 666,679,357 of record NC_056745.1, read on the forward strand.
CCTACATCCCCTTTACCTCTTGACCATAAATCTACAGGTAAGGCACTTAACGCACTATCTTCCTCTTGAGTTAGGAGGATTTGTCATGCCATTTCTGTTTTGTCATCCCTGAGGTGCACACTTGGTTGTGCCCAAGTCGCCCAATTTAATCTTTGTACCTGGACTTTCGGGCATTGTGTCCCAATTTACCTTTTTCGCCAAATCTACCCAATGTGTCCCCATCGCTTTAGTAATTGAAATATGTGGGCTATAACCTGAGCGGTATAAAGAACTCATTTCCTTGGTCAAAGTACAGGCCACTACTGTATTACCTTGCTTATCCCAAAACATATCATTCTGAATTATCCTTGCACATTTGTGCCTAAAGAATTATTTTTCAAATTCTTTATCCAGACCAGGGGCCTGTCTGTAGTACATAGTACAATGTAAGTGCACTGCAACCTGCGGTGACCCGCTCCTAGATTTACTTAAAGCTAGGTTGATCAAATCTGCATCAACCCTCCCCGGCCCATTTGAAATCAAGTCCTGGCTATACCAGTAAAACAAGTCTTGTACTCCTTGTACCACCAAGCCATCCACTAACCTTTTCGCCTCAATGCCTTTAGGTGTGGGAATTGCCACTATTACAAACAAATGCATCAAATCTCTTCCCAGCAAATTAACTGGACAAACTTTCAATATAATTACCCTACACCTAACAGTTTGGTTTGTTTGCGGATCTGTGAACAATAGAGGATGAGACGGTGGTTCCTTATAGATTTTCCCGTTTGCCGCTTTCACAAGGACAAACTCATCTGTTTTGCAGTTTGGGGGTAATACTGCTGGACCCAAAAGTGTACGCGATGCACCTGAATCACATAAAAACTCCACTTTCTGTCCCTCAACCAAAAACTGTATCATAGGTTTTTGATCCATATGCATAGCAATACCCAAATTTGCCAGGTTTATGACTTCACAGTCACAATCCCGCCCTTCCTTAATTTCCTGACATTCATTGCAGAGTGTGTTTGCCTCATCATCACAATCATTCTCGCTTTCTTCTCTACAATAATCGCAATAATGAATTTGGTGCCTTCCTTTACTGTCATATAGTCATGCGGAGCCCTTGTTCGTAAGCTGTGGGGGGTGTTGCCACTTTTCGCAGTCGGCAGCAAAGTGCCCACGTCTACCGCATTTAAAACATTCTCCACGTTTTAACCTCCCCTCATATTCCTCTGAATGTCCACCTGGTTTGACATGTCCCGTTTCGGGCCCCCTTTGGTCCTGTACCAAAAATATACTACCATTATCCCCTACTGCTAACACTTGTACTTTCTTTTTCTTTTTTAAATTGAAATGTCGCTCAGCATGCCGTGCATATTCAAACAAAGGTTGCAGTCTACATGTTCTGTGATCAACCATATTCTTAGTTATAAAACTATTTATCGGAGCCTTACAACCTTTAAGAAAAGCGTTTTTCAATTGCTGTTCGTACAGACTATCAGTAGTCTGATCCTGCGGAATCATCATTCCACAATGGTTATTGAACACTTCTGTCAATCTTACGATATAGTGATCTACAGATTCATCATCATTTTGGATGCACTTATTTATTACTGTCCAATCTGCTCTTGTATGCCACTTATCAGAAATTCTCTTCAACAGATCAGTGATTCACGTGTCTAACACCCCAGAATTCTGCTTTAATATAGTGCCGTCATCTGCCTTACATGTCCAAGTACCACAAACTAGGTGCCAATCTGGACCCAGGATTTGTTGCACTACTTGTTCTACTTCTAAACCATTTAAATGATAACTTAAACGCATGCCAACTATGTCCTCAGAAAACTTTTTGAAAATTAACCGTGGGATGAGGAATACCATCTGTAGCTTGTTTTATATCCTCTCTAGCCCAGGGATGATAAACTAAAATAGTTGGCTCTTGTCCAACATCCCCTGCTTGTGGGTTTCCAGTTTATATTAAGGGAAGGGCTTCTGAGTGGTCAGAAAGTTTAATGGCCCAACGTCCTTGCCCTGCTGGTCCCGACCTTAACTGCATAGGTTGGTCTACCTGTTGCAAAGCAACCTTTGGTACTATGGGAATTTGCGGGTAAATTGGAGGGGTCACATTTCCTTGAGCAGCGAATAACCCCCCACCCTGCTGTACAGATCCCACATCTTCAGACTGATATTGAGGAGGTTCTGCTGTTACAGCAGCAGCAGTTTCCCCATACGGTGGGGCAGTTGCCTGCCTTTGTACCGCACAAACGGTATGCTCATCCTCCTTATCTAAAAATAAAGCTACTTTTCCACTTGGCACCAGTGATCCCTTTTGATTTATTTTTTCTTTTTCCTGGCACTGTTTTTCTTTTATAGCTCATTTATTTGCCTCTTCTAACCATTTTTGCGCTTGGGGAAATCCCAATTGTCTGTTTTTTAGTTCTAGTTTCTGCATCTTTTTTCAAATCTCTAACCAATTTTGCACAGGCATTCTTATTCAGTGTACCATCAAAATCATATCTTGACTTCCACTTTTTCAAAAATTTAACATTATTTTTGTTTAAACCTTTCATATACTTAGCATCAACATTTAAACAGGCATCACTGTCACACTTGCAGCAACTGGAACCCATGTTTCCCCTAGATTTCTTATTTTACCTTTTTTTTTTTTCTTTTTTCTTTTTCTTTACAGGTATTTAGGACTATCAAAATTATTTTACAGGGCTTATTATAGAATGGGACTATCTTAACGGGTGACCTTAACAAAATAATCTTAACAAGTAATCCTACCCATCCCTAACTAAAAATAAAACCTTGTCGACAAGATTAAATTAAAATAAATTTATTTTTCATCCTACCTGAACCAGATGAGACTCCGTTTCCCCTTTTGGTTCAGAAACCGTCCCTCAGATTAGGGATCAGAGAGCGGCCAGCCTCCCCTCAACGACAAATCAGTCAGAGGGCTTTCAGTCGAGGGAATCTTAAGATGAGAAACCCTCACCTGCACAGGTTTTTCGGTCTGTCGGTCTGATCCGTATCTTCGTAGAGGTTTCCGGTCCGAAGGACCAGAATGTCAGAAGAAAAAATTAAAACGAGTCACATCTGTTTCATGTGATGAATTTTCCTTTATTAACAGTTAACCAGATTATTCCAGCATGTTGGCCAACACCTCTGATCTGATCAACTTGTTTACTGACATCAACTTTTATACTGCAAGCAAAACAACTTTTTGTTACATTTCTGACCGTTGACAGTTGACTATGAAAAACATATAGGATAAACATGTTTATCACAAATTACCTCAAACCCACAGCTAGTACAGAATGTTCAATTCAACAATGGTAGCTCAAATTTTCCAGGACACACAGCCTGCCCCAGTAAATTAACTTACTCGGCCGTGCGTCCTTATCCCAGGCTTCACTGAACTATAACCAAATCTCTTTATTCTGAAATGCAGAAAACTGATATTATTCAGGTTCATAAGCAATGCTGCATTTTGTTCACAGATGAGGCCCATCTTTGATAGGCATATCCCAACAAATAACATGTTCATTTTGCAAGAACAGGAAAAAGACATATAACAGTATGTTTTTAAAACTTTTTCTCTTAACACAATCTTTATGGGATACAAAATTAATGAAGCTAAAACAAAAGCAGTAGCAGTAAATTATCTGCCAACATATGCATTTGTTCAGCAATATGTCCTATTCAGTGTTGCAGTATTCTTTACGTATGGGTTGTATTCCACCCAAATGACCCAACGTCTGGCTTTATACAAGAGCTTAGAGCCCCACTTCCTGTACATGGGATGATGATCTTCGTGTTTCACTGTTGCAGTCATTACATTTGGGTTATCTGCTTGCTGATTGCCCTCAGTTGGCCTGATTAACAAAGTCTTGGGTCCTGCGTCGGTTGCTGTCCCTTCCATGACGTCAGGTTGTCAGGGGTATAAAACATGCAGCCAACGCCATTACATCAGTCTTTCTTGACGTGCAATGCCCAAAGCAGAAGCAGTTCGCAAGTGCCGGTTGACAAACTCCTGAAATTTTCGTTTGAGTTGCAGAACCGAAGTCTTCAACTAAAGCTAAGTACCCCGTTGGGGAAGCGTTTTCTTGCTCATTCCCGATGTCAGTAAAAGTTAATAATTGCATTACTTGTGGAAAGCAAATACCTCATAAAGATTTTCATTCGTACTGTATTCCTTGCCTAGGCCCTGACTGCGATGTACCTTGCTTTTGAGCTTTATTTAATCAGCGCACTATCAGTCGTCTGTATATTTTTGCCTCTAAATATTTCGGTTCTCCGTTTAATTATCCAGAAATGTCGGTTAGCCATCAGACTACTGGGATTTTGAAAAAACGCATAGATAAAGACAGGCTGCCGAGGTCCAAAACTGCCGACGATGCTTCTAAGCCAGTCGCCAGTTTGCCGGAACTCAGGCGCTTTCGCAGCCCCTAATACCCGCTACTTCTGAATCGCAGGCCTCTACTGAGACCCATTTGAAGTCCGGTATGTCCCGAGATGCTTCAGTTATGGAACCCGCGGATGTCTCTACCTTGGATGGGTCCGGAGCCGCTGTGCAGGCATCTGCTTCTGAGGGTGTATTCAGGCCTACGGACTTGAATATTAAATCAATGCCTTCTTCATTACTTGAGCCACATGCTCAAGCCTCTATGCCTAAAAAACAAATAAGAATGGCTGAAGATCTGCTAACTCTAATCAGGGGTAGCCACCCCCCCCCCTTCTAAGAGGCCTAGGACTGAGGTTGATTATGAATCTTCTGATCAGGATTTAGTTTCTTCTAACTCTTCTGATCTGGATTTGTCCTTACCCACTTATGAGGATTCTGATGCAGAGGACTCTATTCCCTGTGTTTCCCCTCCTGAGGATTTTTCTTTTGGGGAAACCATACAAAGTCTAAGGGAGAATTTCCACTGGAAAAGCCAGGATTTTCCTTATTCAGAAAAGAGGCTGAGGGATTTCCTTAACCTACATCAGCATAGGCCTTTTAGCTATTCCTCCTGTACTAGACATTGTTGATGCTTTCTCGGAATTTAGTTTGGCCCCTGATTCCCTGCCTCCTGCTCCCAGAAAACCTGTCTGATACGACAGGGTCTTAGAGTCCCACAAGTTCCTTTTCAAAAATCCTATTGCAGATCCAGAGACTATTTCACAGGGGCCCAAGGGTGTTAAGGTTTCTACTGCTAAAAATCCTACCCTTTCTGCTAGAGACTCCAGGGTGCTGGATAGATGGGGTAAGAAGGTTTACACTTCTGAAACCTCGGCCATTAGGGCTTTAAACTGCCAATTTCATATGTTAAAATATCAACAACATGTTATTGGACTGCTTAAAAAGAAAATGTTTATTCCTGACTCTGTGGAAAATAAAGAATTACAGGATTTAATGCATTCTGCCGAACAAGTTGGAAAACTTACTTTGCAATGTGGTTTTGATTCATTAGAGGCCTCTTGCAGGGCTGCTGTTACTGGGTCTGTGCTCAGAAGGCATACTTGGCTTAAGGAGCAATCTTTGCCTGATCATGTTAAAGCTAAATTGTTGGATGCTCCTTTAAATCAGGTCTGCCTGTTTGACAACAAGTCTGTGGAAGTTCTTAAGATGGAAGATAAAGCTAAATCTATGCAAACTGTTAGTTTTTTTTTTTTTTTTTTTTTTTTTACAAGTTCAGCCTCCTAGATTTAGTAGGCACTGGCCCTCTAAGAATTGGTCCTTTCCAGCATCTTCCAGGTCTTCTCAAGCCAAACTCAGACACAGTAAAAACTCCAGGTTTCAGTCCCAGGGGACTCACAAAACTAAGCAGTTGGGGGCCTCCACTTCCAACTCTGGGAATAAGACTCCCCCTATGGTAAACTGTCTTAATAACTTCCTTTTAAAATTTCCAAGCACTTATCAGCTGACTGCCCCTTTGGGAGGAAAGATTGCTCTTCATGCAAAGAATTGGGAACTCATTACCCAGGACAAATGGGTTTTAAATAGTGTCCCAGGGATACAGATTTCACTTCCACACATTGCCAACACCAAGTGGGTGGCCGGACCTACCCCAAATCCGTGGGCAGAGGCCCAAAAACAAGTACTTTCTCTCTTAAGCATGGGGGCTATTCAGCTGGTACCAGAAGAGGAAAAGGGACAAGGTTTTTACTTGAGACTTTTCCTGGTACCCAGAAAAGACAATTCATGGCGTCCTATTCTGGACCTGTCTACTCTAAACACCTTTTTGGAGATTCAAAAATTCAAGATGCTGACTCTTCACCAATTACTTCCTATGCTAGGCAAAGATGCCTGGTTGGCCACACTAGATTTAAAAGAAGCATACCTGCACGTCCCAATCAGGGAATCTTGCAGAAGATACCTACGCTTCAAAGTTGGCTACATGCACTGTCAGTTCTTTACACTGCCCTTTGGCTTATCTACTGCGCTCAGGGTATTCACTAAGTGCCTAGCTCCAGTTATTGCATTTTGCAGGCAGAGAAATATTCAAATATACCCATACCTGGATGATTGTCTAATTCAGGCAGAAAGCCAGGACATACTTTTGAATCATCTGGCCTTTATAAAAAGGGTTCTAACTTGTATGGGGTACACCATAAACGAAAGGAAATCACACCTGGTACCCTATCAAATTATATTCCTGAGAGCAAGCTTGAATACATCTTCCCAGATGGCTTGCTTCATGCCAGAAAAGAAAATTCATTTGATAACCTACTTCAAACAAGTGGCCACAAAAATCCTGCTATCTGCAAGACGAATACTGCAAGCCTTGGGGTTCATGGTCTCCTGCATTCTTCTAATTCCATGTGCAAGATTGCATATGAGGAAACTACAGTGGTATCTAAAAAGCCTATGGTGTCAACATTCTCAAGACCTAGAAACAATGATTCCTATCATACCTTGCCTATGCCTAGAGTTCCTTTGGTGGGTAGAGACTTGCCACCAAAACAAGGGAATACCTTTCACACCACCCACTGCCACCCAAACCCTAACAGATGCATCAGACTATGCATGGGGGGGGCTCACCTCGCAGGGAAGTGCATTCAGGGCAAATGGAACCCAAGTCAAATGCACCTGCATATCAATCAAAAAGAAATGTTAGCTGTACAGAATGCTCCGACAGCCTTCAATGACCGCATTCTTCCAGGACAACTAATGGTTAGGAGGATGGCCTAATACTTAAGGTGTTTGCCTTAGAAACACAAGGTGCAGGGTTTGAGTCTCACAGAGGATAATTGGCTAGGCTTAAAATGGCTCGCAAGGGCAATTAGCCTAGTACTAATCTATGATGCTCTATGAAATCTATGGTAAAGATGGACAACACCACTGTTATGTGGTACAGAAATGAGCAGGGGGGTACACATTCTTACCCCCTCTGCAGACTAGCCATGGCATTGTGGAACACAGCCTTGAGCTACCAAGTGCACCTACAAACTCAATTCCTGCCAGGAAAATTAAATATACCGGCAGACGGACTAAACAGGAACCTCATGGACCCACAAGAGTGGAAACTGGAACCAAGGATTTTCAACATGTTGACAAGAAAATGGGAGAGCCCAGATGTAGACCTGTTTGCCTCTCCCCAAAACTACCAATTAGACAAATTTTGCACAAGGACTTCCCACAACCAAGCCTGGAAAGTGGATGCTCTGTCCTTCAGCTGGAAAACCCCATCAGTCTTTGCCTTCCCCCTTCTGCCTGTGCTCTCCAAAGTACTACTAAAAATCAAACAGGACAAACAAAGGATGATTTTGATTGCTCCAGACTGGCCGCACCAACACTGGTACCCCCTCCTGCGCAGTGTCACTGTAATCTCCATGGCACCTGCCTCAGACTCCTTCCCTGCTGTCTCAGCAGGAGAACCAGATTCTGCACCCTCAGCTTCCAACACTGAACCTTGTAGCCTGGCTAATTACTTAAACTCTCCTTTACCATCCCTCAGCAAATCTGTGGTGGATATCATCTTAGAGGCAAGGAGGCCTAGTACTAGAAAATCTTGTGCTGAAAAATGGAAAAGATTCTGTACCTGGAACCAATCTCAAGGGATGAGCACAGCAGCGCCCAAATTACCTCAGATTTTACATTACTTAACTGAGATGCTTCACAAGGGCCTGTCTTTTTCTTCCATTAAAATCCATGCCTCAGCCATTTCAGCTCATTATAACACAGAACCTCCCCTCTTCTCTCATCCACTGCTCAAGCAGTTCCTCAGCAGGGACAAAAATTTGAGACCAACCAGGAGAGATCCAACCCCAGCTTGGGACCTTAACTTTGTCTTGGATTTGCCAATTTTCTCTAAATCCAGAGCTGGCTTTGCCACTGCAGTCTTGCCAGGGCCTTATAGCTGGCCCTAATGCTATCTAAACTCCTCCTCCCAACCATAGCTTTGGAAATCTACCCAAATGTGTAATGACTGCAGCAGTGAAACGCGAACATAGTACAGTTGTGTACACTTACCATAAATGTAGCTGTTCGAGTGTTTTCACTGTTGCAGTCCTGGTTACCCTCCCTCCAGCCCCCTAACTTCTTTTGGCTATACCTCTGCTTTCCTTTATTATGTTTAAAAAAGCCTTTTTGGAGTATTTGCTTTTTTGTTGGAGGTATATCTTTGTGCTTTTATTTTTAATTGCTTTCCATTAGGGGGGCACCTGACATCTGAGGCAAGAAAAACTGATGTGATGGTGTCTGCTGCATGTTTTATACCCCTGATGTCCTGACATAATGGAAGAAGGGACAGCAACTGATGCAGGACCCAAGACTTTGTTAATCAGGCCGACTGATGGCAACCAGCAAGCTGATAACCCAAATGTAATGACTGCAACAGGAAATACACTCTACCATCTACATTTATGGTAAGTGTACACAACTGTACTTTTCACGTAGGCATAGAAGGCCAAAAAAGGGACGTCTGCACATAACATCTTCAGAACTTTCACCATCTTCAGAACTTTTTCACCACCATTTTGAAAGGTTGGCTTGTACATTTGATCTGCTGTTGGATCCGTTTGGTTAGTCTTACAGCTTCAGATAAGTACCCCGTAGGGGATTTGATATATTGCTACTGCCTTTTGTTTTGTTAATGTCATCCAGGAATGGCAAGTTTAGGTGTGGAAGGCAAATTCCACATAAAGATGGTCACGAGCTGTGCTTGTTTTGCGTAGTGCCTACTCACGACCACTGGTCCTGTTCTGTTTGTCAGGCCTTCATTCCCATAGCTTTGCGCAGTCATCTGTCTGCTTTAAATTTATACTTAATCAAAGACTTAAACGTCTGACTAGGGATGTCTGTGGAGGGTTCTGCAAGCACTTCTGAGCTGTCTGTGAAGAGGAAGCAAGGCTACACCCGAATCCTGTCTAGCTGCACCTGCTTCTAATGACGTACCCCTTCAGGTTGATGAAAACCCGGCGGGTACAATACAAGGTTAGGGTCTGCTCCCTGTGTGGGTACCGGATGGAAGCAGTCAGGAGTGCAGATCTTATGTCCAAGGCTATGCAGAAGTCCGGTTTGGGGGACTTGCAGGAACAGTGGCTAGTCATTGCAGAAGATTAAGGAACTGCTCCAGCTTCCTTGTCCAAAGAATTACCGGAGGTTAGGCCTACATCTGCTTTTTTCTCCTCAATAGAAAAAGCAAAAGACTAGACATGTTCCTGCTGCTTCGACTTTTATGTCAGATTGGGAAGGTTTTTTGCAGGGCTTTAAGGCCCTTATGGCTTTGAGGCCTGCAGCTTTACTTTCACCCATAGTGGGCCTGGCCTTAGCTTCTCCAATGCAGCTGTCCATGGTCCAAGGCCTTATTTCAGGGTAGTCTGCAGAACTTCACGTTTATGGCACATATTCTGAGCCGTCTTCATGTGGTGACACTCTAGCTTACTCTATTAAAATTCTCTCCCCTCTGGAATATGCTTCCCCAGAGGAGGAGTCTAATGGGGGGATTCTCCCATGGAAGAGCTTTCCTTTGGGGAAACCTAATAAAATAAGGGAGTTTTTCAAGTGTGATTTTTCTCAAATCTCTGAAGAGCAGAAGAGATTGAGCTTCTACAGGTGGAGGCCCCCTGCACCTTCAGCAGACACACCAGTTCTGCCAGCCTTTTTAGATGTTTTCAAAGCTGCATCTAAGACCCCTGCCTCCCAAGCCCTTGCTGTAGAGAGACCTAACCATTTCTGTAAGGTCTCTGAGGATTGCAAGTTTCTTTTTAAGTGCCCCTCAGCTGATCTTGCTGTGGTTTCCATTACCTCAGATAAATAGTCACGGTTATCACCTACCAAGTTTACTTCTGATAAGGAAAGTAAAATTTTGGAAAGGTTGGGAAGAAGGTATATACCTGTTCTACCTTGGCTATCATGGTAATTATCACATGTCTAGGTATGCTCTAGCCTTGCTTACCTGGGCCACCCAGAATCTCTACTCATTGCCAGATTCAGAGGCTAAATCTCATGTCCTTGCTCTCCTAGCATCCTTCTCTCAGGTAGATAGACACGCTGTCAAGTGTAGTTATGATGCAGTGGAAGCCTCTGCCAGAGCAGCAGCTTCTGCTTCTATTTAAAGAAGACATTCCTAGCTGCATCTCCAGGCACTTCCTGATGATGGCAAGGCAAAATTGCTTGATGTCTCTCTCGACAAGTTCTCTCTGTTGCAGTTTCAGAGTTGTTTGTCACTGCAGGAAAAAGATAAGGAACTCCAGGATTTGAAACACCTTCTGGTTTCAACAGTTCCAAAATTTCATAGAAATTTCACAGCCAAGACTTCCTTTGTTAGGAAACCTGTTCATTCCTCCAGTCCTGTTCCGTCTGGAACTAGACCCTGCAAGTTTTGAAGGAGGCACCCACAGGCTGACTGTCACTCATACAGCTGCTGTTGTGGCCCCTCCTCAGCAGCCCTTTCAGCCAAGACAGAGTCCTCTGTGACCCCTTGCACCCTCTTCTAAGTCATACTCCTCTGTCTCTTCACCTACCCATATCTCTACCAGCTTAGATGGAGATCACCCAGGACTCCTGGGTGATTTCATTCATCCAAAACAGATACTTTACAACTTGGAAGACCCTCCCACCCTTTCAGAGAATTCCACAGCCTCCCTCCAGTCAACTGCATCTCTTTTCCTTGATTCTGGATCAACTTTCCAAACAAGGCACCATTCAGTCTGTCCTTCGACCAGCAGGGAAGGGTATTTTACTTTAGGATGTTTCTAGTTCCAAGGAAAGATGGCCCTTGAAGGCCTGTCTTAGCTCTTTCGGTACTTTTCCGTTAAACCCCATGCCACTTCACGGTGCGGTTTCACATATCACTCACATACACATTGTCGGAAGAAAAGGATTTGAATTGATATACATTTTATGAAGTAAGCAAACTCTATACCTTTAATTATCACAATTGTAACTACATTTTCTCCACAAGAGATTGCGGAACAGAGCTACATTTTGAGTCTGATTACTTCTGAATTTGGCCTTGATTCATTGACAGGTACACCTAATTAAAATTTAGAGTTTTTCTTGCATGGGGTTTTATAAATACTGTTTGTGATGAGGTTTACTTTGTTACAGCAACAAGCTGTCGAAGGGCGCTAATGAGGTAACTTTATATGCAGTACGCAAGCACAGTATTGCAGTCCCGTTTTCTCTGTTATCATTTAGTGTTTATGTGCATACTTTGCTATCCAGCTATAGCATCTGACAAACAAGTGTTTAGAAAGTAGTAATTCTGCATCTAATAACTTCCTGAAACAACGTCTATGTGCTTTGACTGTAATTGCTGACGTATATAGAGAGTGAATTAGTTACAACTCACCAAGTGACGTAAAAACAGCTGCAGAAACCCAGTGAAACAGCTGGCCAAACTGTACAGGCCATTATCAGCACAACTGTATATAATGGTGGAGTAAGAGTAAGTTATAAGCATTCGATGCACTTAAGATAGTTTTGCCGATTGTGAGAAACAACCATCAACGTCACTTTTGTATTACTTGTGTGGGCTCCTATCCTTTTGCAGGTCTAAGTTATCTATTTACAATGTTGAGCTGTGTCTTATTCTTTAAGCGTAGTTTATAGAAAACACTCATTTATACACACAAACATAAATCATGTAAATACTGGCAAAACACAGCACCGCGAAGTGGTAGGGGTTTAACGGAAAAGTACCGATCTTTCCCTATTAAACACCTTCCTGGTGATGCCTTCCTTCAGAATGCTATATCCCTACCTACTCTTCTGCCCCTGGTTCCCCCTCAAGCTTTCTTAGCTTTTCTGGATCTCAAGGATGCATACCTGCATATCCCCATACACCCCTTTTGCAGGAAAATGTTTGCACTTCTAGTTTAATTCTTCGCACTTTCAAATTACTGCCTTGCCCTTTGGTGTTTCTACTGCTCCAAAGGTGTTTACAAAGTGCCTAGCCCCAACCATTGCATAGTTAACGCTGAAAGGAGTTCAAGTTTACCTGTATTTAGACTGTTGTTTCTGGCCAGCAGCCCAGACGCACCTTAAATCAACATTTGAACTTAGCCATTCCCTTTCTGCATGCAGTGGGTTTCACGATAAGCCTCCAAGTCACATCTCCCATCAAGTCAGGAGCTTGTATTCCTGGGGTGCAAGTTTCATACAAATTTGGTGATGTTTTTTCTCCCTGTGGAGAGAGGAACCTATCTCAGGGCATACATGGAGTCTCTTCTGCCACTTCCTTCCATCAAGGCCAGGAAGTTTGAGACTGCTGGGGTTTATGGCCTCCACTATTTCCATGCTGCCCTTTGCAAAGCTACACATGAGAAGGTTTGTGGTTTCTCAAGACAGTTTGGTCCCAACATGTTAATCCTTTAGTTGTCATGATTCCCCTTCTTCCCTGCTTAAAAGCAGAGCTAGATTGGTGGATGCAGCAGCTCAATCAGAACCATGGCTTTCCTTTACAGATTCTCAACTAGCTCAGCAACTCTTCACAGATGCCTCAGACATTGGGAGTGGGGAGCAACCTTTGCTTCCAGGAAAGTCCAGAGCTTTTGGTCCCATTCTCAAAGGAAGGAACATAACATCAAAGAAATGAGCTTTACTTTTAGCTTTTACAGACCTTTCACACATTTCCTGCTAGGACCACTACAGATCCTCACAGACAATATCAGTCCTTTGGTACATGAACAAGTAAGGGGGCACAAAATCTCATCTCAGTTGTTCTGGCCATGGTAATTGGCTGCCTTATACAAAGTAACTCTGCATGATGTGTACCTTCCTTCTGCTCAAAACTCAGGGGCAGATGCATTGAGCAGGTCTATGACACAATCTCAAGAGTGTATGCTCCACAGAGATGTGTTCCTGGATCTAGTTCTCCAGTGGGGTACTCCAGAACTGGACCTTTTTGCTTTCCTTGTGAACACATTCCTCGCTTCTGTGCCAGAGCCCTCATCCTCAAGCATGGAAGATACATGCCCTCTTATTCTCATGGAAGGGGAGGTGGTTCTCTTCATTCCCCCTTCCCGTTAATTTAGAAAGTCCTGTTAAATTCTGAGGGACATACCAAAAACCTTAGTGATTCCCTTTTGGCCAAGACAGCACTGGTTCCCTCTTCTGCAGTTGGCCGAGGGTCGTCAGTACAAGTTACCTCACTGGCTGGACCTTCTCACTCAGGATAAGGTGGTATTGAACAACCCATGTTTGCTAACTCTACAGCTGACCCTGTGGGTGTTCAACTTTTGACTTTGTTAGGCACCTATTCTCCAAGGACAGGCTAAGGGTTTTGCAGGAGGCCAGGAAACCCACTACTAGAAATCATATATTTCCAAGTGGAGATTTTCCATTTGGTGCCAAAATAGCAAAGTGGACCCTTTTGGTGCAGACATTCCACTGATGCTTTCCTACCTGTGAGTTACTCAACAGTGGCCTTTCTTACTCCTCAGTTAAGGTCCATTGTTATGCCTTGTCTGCCTGCTTGCCTTTGACCCCTCCTCTAGCTTCCATACTGGAAGTTAAGCTTTTTCTAAAGGGTGTTCTACACTTAAGTCCCACCAGGAATCCAGTTCGTCCTCCCTGGGATCTCAATTATATATTGGAAAAACTTATCCAGGCCCCTTTTGAACCAGCAGTCTCTGTTTTCCTAAACTTTTGCACATGGAAAACCGTGCTTCTGGTAGTTTTAACCTCTGCCAGAATGGTTTCTGAAATTCGGGCATTAATGGTTTCGCCTCCTTTTCTGGTCTTCCACAAGGACAGGGTTTCCTTGAGAACTAACTTTCTTTGTGCTAAAAGTGATTAACAAATTGTCACTTAATCAATCCATCCAGTTGCCTACCTTCTTCCCTTCACCTTAGTTTAGTAAGAGGATTTCACGCACCTTAGATCTGCATAGATAACTCAGATTTGACCTTGACAAAGCAAAGCGCATCAGGAAGTCTGACCAACTTTGTCATTTCATCCCAGGGCTCTGGGCTTGCCTGTGTCCAAACAAACTACATACATATGGATTTTTAAAGCTATTGTTTTTTTGCTATGAATTCCATGGAAAGACCTTAGCATCTGTCAAGGTACCTTTCTTTAAGGGCCTAGATGCCCATTCCATCTTGGAAGCAGCCACCTTGGTCATTTGCTTACACCTTCACGAAACATTACAAATTGGATGCTGTTTCCAGAGCAGGATTTGCTAAGACAGTTCTGTATGGATTCTTGGAAAATGCTTCCTCTTAGATGTTCATCGTGTTTCACTGTTGCAGTCATTACAATTGGGTTATCCTGCTGGCAGGCTACCCGCAGTCAGCCTGAATTCCAAAGTCTAGGTCCGGCGTCTGTTGCTGTCGCCTCCTCCCTGACGTCAGTGACCCAGGGGTATAAAAGATGCAGCCAACGCCATTTTCTTCCATCTTTCTTGCCGCGCGGTGCCCAAAGCAAAAGCAGTTCGCAAGTGCCGGTCGGCCAACTCCTGAGATTTTCAAATTTGAATTTCAGGTCCGAAGTCTTCATTACAGCCAAGTACCCCATTGGGGAAACTTTTTTCTTGCTCCAGACTGATGTCAGAAAAGTTAATTGTATTTCTTGTGGGAAGCAAATAACCCAAGGATTTTCATTCTTACTGTATTCCTTGCCTAGGCCCTGACCACGACGTTGCTAGTTTTGTCCTAGATTTAACCAACGCACTATTAAGCGTCTGTACGATTTTGCATTTCATTACTTTGGCAGAAGATTCAATTATATAATGCCGTCGAAACAGCAGACTACCGAAGTTTATAAAAAGCGCAAAGAAAAGGACAGGCATCCGAGGTCCAAAACCGACTAGGCTTCCACCGGTTCTCAGTGAGGCACTTTCGCAGCCCCTGACGCCTGCTACCTCACAGCCACAGGCCACTTTCGACTCCCACGTGGAGCTGAATAGGCTGCTGGAAACTCAAGGTATTGGATACTCGGAAAACTGTTCCCTCAGATAGGTCCGGAGCCGCTGAGCAGGCATCTGCTTCTGAGGGTGTTTTTAGGCCTACACAGTTATATGTGAAACCTACTTAAGCTTCAAAGACTAAAGCAGCTCTAAAGACAAAGAAACAAATGCAGCATTCTCCTGGACAGGCCTCCATGCCTAAAAAACATGCTTAAAATGGCTGAAGACCTAATTACTTTGATCAGGGGTTCCCATCCCCCTCCTGATAAGAGGCCTAGGCAAGAGATAGAATATGAATCTTCAGATCAGGTTTCCATTTCCTCTGATTCCTCTTCTGAACAGGAATATTCTCTTCCTTCCTATGAGGATTCTGATGCTGAAGAATCTATCCCTTCAGCCTCTCCTGAGGATTATTCTTTTGGGGAGACTCGTACGTTGAGGGAGCATTTCCACTGGGAGAGCCAAGATTTCTCAGAATCCAAGAGAAGGCTCAGAGACTTCCTTTTATTACCTCAGCACAGGCCCCTTGCTATCCCTCCTGTTTTAGACATTGTAGATGATGATTTCTGAGTCCGGTCTGTCTCAGACTCTTTACCTCCTGCTGCTGTTAAGCCAGACAGATACTACAGGGTTCCTGATTCACATAAATTTCTTTATAAAAACCCTGCTGCTGACCCAGAAACTCTCTCTCAGGGTCCCAAAGGGGTCAAGGCTTCCACTGCAAAAAACCCTATCCCCTCTGATAGGGATTCTAGGGCTCTGGACAGATGGGGGGAAAAAGATTTATACTTCTGCTACCTTGGCTGTAAGAGCTTTAAATTGCCAGTTTCATATGCTTAAATATCAGCAATATCTTATGTCACTGCTTAAACAGAAAATGTTGACAAATTCAGTATGTGCAGATAACAAGGAAATGCAGGATTTATTGCATGCAGCTGAACAAGTGGGAAAGCATACTTTGCAATGTGGTTTTTATTCTCTAGAGGCCTCCTGCAGGGCCGCTGTTACAGGTTCTGTCATTAGGAGGCATGCTTGGTTAAAAGAACAGAATCTGTCCGATCATGTTAAAGCAAAACTATTGGATGCTCCATTACAGCATGATACTTTGTTTGGATTTAAAGCAGAAGAGGTGTTGAAGAAAATGGAGGATAAAGCTAAATCTATGTAAACAGGTACAGCCTCCCAGATTTAGCAGGAGCTGGCCTACAAAGAATTGGCCCTTTTCAGTGTCAGACAGGCCACAAAGAGGCAGATACAGACGCCCCTGAGGCAGATCACAACCCCAAGGCTCATACAGGCCTAAACAATGGGGTGCTTCTACCTCCAAAAGCGGAGAGGAAAAATCACAGCCATACAAGAAACTGTCTCAATGACTTTCCTCTGCCAGCACCAAACAGTTATCTTCTGGAAGCCCCTTTGGGGGCAAAACTAGCACTTTTTTCACAAAATTGGCATGTGATCACCCAGGACAAATGGGTCTTAAATATCATATCACAAGGCTACAGGTTCCACTTTCACACCCTGCCAAGGCCACACGGTATGCCAGACCTGCCATGCAATCAATGGGCAGAGGCACAAAAACAAGTTTCATCCCTCATGGACATGAGAGCCATTCAGCTAGTACCACAGCAAGAGCAGGGGCTAGGATTCTACTCAAGGCTATTCTTGGTGCCCAGAAAGGACAAAGCCTGGAGACCAATACTGGACCTGTATCCTAAACACATTACTGGATATTCCAAAATTCAAAATGTTAACTCTGCAGCAGCTTCTGCCCATGCTGGACAAGAAGGCTTGGCTTGTGACTTTAGACCTAAAAGAGGCTTACCTGCATGTCCCAATCAGACAATCATGCAGAAGATACCTCAGATTTATAGCTGGCTCAATGCACTACCAGTTCTCTGCACTGCCCTTTGGCTTATCTACTGCACCCAGGTTCTTCACAAAATGCCTTGCACCAGTGATTGCATTTTGCAGACAAAGAGGAATACAAATATATCCTTACTTGGACGACTGCCTTATTCGAGCAGAGAACAAGGACATTCTACTACAGCATCTGGCATTTGTAAAAAAAAATTACTAACAGGTCTAGGGTACACAGTAAAAGAAAATAAATCAAAACTCGTACCCTCTCAAGAGAGAATATTCCTGGGTGCAAGCTTAAATACAACTGCCCAGATGGCTTATCTCACGCCAGACAAACACAGACAACTGACTACTTATTTCAAAATGCTGGCAACAAAGACCCAGTTATCTGCAAGAAAAAATCTGCAGACTTTGGGCTTCATGGCATCCTGCATTCTGCTAATTCCATATGCAAGACTGCATGTGAGGAAACTTCAATGGTATCTTAAAACGTGTTTGGACTCAACATTGCCACAGCCTGGAAACAATAATTACCCTCATTCCCTGCCTGCAACAGGAGTTTCGATGGTGGGCAAAGCCTGTCACCACAACACGGGACAGCCATTCACCTTACCCACTGCCAGGCAGACATTGACAACAGATGCATCAGATTATGCCGGGGGGCCCATATGGCAGGAAGATGCATTCAGGGCACATGGTCTGCAAGTCAAATGCATCTACATATCAATCAAAAAGAGTTACTAGCTGTTCTGAATGCCCTGACAGCCTTCAAGGATCTACTTCATCCAGGGCATCTACTAAGGACAGACAATACTACAGTCATGTGGTACATAAACAAGCAGGGAGGCACACATTCCAGCCCCCTCTACAGACTAGCCATGAACTTGTGGGACACAGCATTGACTTACCAAGTACATCTACAAGCGCAATTCCTGCCAGGAAGGACAAATACCTTGGCAGATGAACTAAGCAGAAACCTAATGGATCCCCACGAGTGGAAATTGGATCCACAAGTCTTCAGCATGATAACAAGGAACTGGGGATGTCCGGACATAGACCTATTTGCCTCCCCTCAACTACCAAATACAGAGATTCTGCAGAAGGACTTATCACAAGCAAGCATGGAAAGTGGATGTTCTATCTTTCAGCTGGAAAGACCTAACAGTATATGCTTTTCCTCCTCTGCCTCTTCTCCCCAAGGTACTCCTCAAGGTCAGACGAGAGACCAAAAATTATACTGATTGGGTACCAATGCTGGCAGGGCCAGTCTGGGGCAATCCTAAAGAGCTTGTCTCAATGCCCAGCTTGGACATTACCTCAAATTCCTCCGTTATTGACCCAGCAAAATAGTCAGATACTGTACAGCCAACGCAGGACCTTAAAAACCTGGCAGCATGGCGGATAATGTAGCCAGTCAAGACACACCTCTCTCTAAAGCAGTGATGGCCGTTATTCTGGAGGATAGGAGGCCTAGCACCAGAAAATCTTATGCAGAAAAATGGAAGAGGTTCTGCGTTTGGAACCAGGCACAAGGTTTTAACATGATTGTTCCAAATATTCCTCAGATTTTGCAATACCTATCTGAGATGCTAGATAAAGGCCTGTCCTTTTCATCAATTAAAATTAATGCCTCTGCCATTTCAGCTCATTACAATACAGAACCACCTATTTTTTCTCATCCATTACTAAGCAGTTCCTCAGAGGGGCCAAAAACATAAGACCTCCAAGGAGAGCACCAGTACCTGCATGGGACCTCAACTATGTCTTGGAAAAACTCACACTGCCTCCGTTTGAGCCAGCCTCTACAGCTGATATAAAATTCTTATCCTGGAAAACAGCTTTGCTCCTAGCAATAACCTCTGCTAGATGAGTCTGAGTTACAGGCACTCTGCGGACAAACCCTACATTTATGCCTAAAGCAGTGTCCATTGTGGCTCTTAACCAAATAATCCATTTGCCTACCTTTTATCCAAACCTTCAGAATAAGGGTGAGAGAATTCTGCATTCTTTGGGCATTCACAGGCAGCTACGCTTAAGAACCAAAACTTTCAGAAAGACTGAACAACTAGTGGCATATGCTGCAGGATCACAAGGAAAGCCTATCTCAAAGCAGGCTATTTCAAAGTGGATAGGCCACTGCATTAATTTCTGCTATTCACAGCATGGCAAATCAGTGCCTAAGGGCATTAGGCCACATTCAACCAGAGCAGCAGCCACTTCAGCCTTCCTCAGAGGAGTACCAACCAAAGACATCTTAGAGGCTGCAACTTGGAGTTCAGTGCATACTTTTACAAAACACCATCACTTACCTCTCTACTCTAAATCCAGGGCAGGTTTTGCCACTGCAGTTCTGCAGGGCCTGATAGTCTCTCCTTATCTTATTTAGCACCAGCCTCCCTACCTTAGCTTTGGGATTCAACCCAATTGTAATGACTGCAACAGTGAAACATGATGATCATAGTACAGTTGTGTACCTACCATAAATGTAGATGTTAGTGTATTCACTGTTGCAGTCTAGGTTACCCTCCCACCCATCCCCCTTTTCCTTTGCTGGGACTTACCTGTACTTCTCTGTTCTATACAACCTATGTGGTGTATTTGCTTGGAGATGAAGGAAAAGTTGTTGTTTGTGCATGCATGCTTATTGGCATAATTTAGCCTACCATTTTAGGGGCACCTGACATCTGGGGCAAGAAAAACTGAAGAAAATGGTGTCTGCTGCATCTTTTATACCCCTGGCGCACTGACGTCAGGGAGGAGGCGACAGCAACCGACGCTGGACCTAGACTTTGGAATTCAGGCTGACTGCTGGTAGCCTGCCAGCAGGGTAACCCAATTGTAATGACTGCAGCAGTGAATACACTCTAGCATCTACATTTATGGTACGTACACAACTGTACTTTTCCCCTGCTCTGTCCTCCTCACTGAGTTTCCTTTTCACCTGTGGCATACTCCCATATGTAAAGAATACTGCAACATTGAATAGGACATAGAATAGTTGTGTAAAATCTTACCAAAACCATGTATGTCCTTCTCTTCTATGTTGCAGTATTCTATCCCTCCTGCCTTCCCCCTACAGCTTGCTCTTTCCTAAGATGATCCACCTAGGCTCCCTGGGGAAGGGGGGGTCCTCATGGGGCTTTCTTATTCTGAAGATGGTACATGCAGACGTCCCTTTTATGGCTGACATCAGTGCATAACGTGCAATGTCCCATGTACAGGCAGTGGCTTTAAGCTCTTGTATGCAGGGTTGGACATAGGGTCGTTTAGGCAGAATACAACCCATATGTAAAGAATACTGCAGCATAGTAGAGAAGGACATCTATTATGATGAGATTTTACACAACTATTCTTTCCGTATTTATGGGCATGGTAAAATGAAGTATTTGAGTATAGATTAAAAAATTATTCTGCCGTGCAGCTAAGGATATGTGGGAAGAGACTAACCAAAAGGTAATACAAAAACTGCGAAAATGGAAGCTTCGTTATATGGATAGTAAGATACAAGCAGTTAAATTGTTTAGTCCCATTAGTCATATACACAGGTCAGGCATATTTTTATCAGCTAGAGTAGAAGTTGTGGATAGCAATTAAAGAGCTGAAGGACTTCATGTGGGAGGGGAAGATTGCAAGAGTGAAGTGGGATAAGCTGATTCTTCCAGGAGAACAGGACAGATTGGTCTTACCCAATTTGAAAGTGTATTTCAGAGCTACACAGGTAAGGTTTCTATACATAGCACAAGTAGAAAACTATAATTCAAAGAGGAAAGGAATGATGAAATGGGGGGGGGTAAGCTCAAGCAGAGAGACTGGGTTTTGAATGCAGGCTATTAAGTAATAGAAAGTATCCTAAGAACTAAGTCAACATTGGAATGGTGAAAGGAGATACTGCCGATAGGGATGACTGCAATTAGGTGTATAGACAAGTGGCTGGAATTGGAGAAAGCTGGCAAAGGATATAAGATATTGGGAGCAAATCACTAGAGAGAGGGGGATGGGAAGATGCCAAGAATTTGTTTGGGCTGCAGGTTAGCAATTGCATTCACTATCAAGGATTGATATTGGAGTATAGATAAAGAAATAGGGGATCCTACATGAAAGACCAGCACTGGTAGTTTTTTAGAGGCTAGAACAGAAGCTGCCATTAAAGGAATAATTAAAAGAACATATAACATTTTTCATAAGTGTAAGAATCTGAGAAGGTTAGAAAGGATTGGCAAGAGATATTGGATAAGCAATTCACAGAGAAACAATTGGAGGATATCTGTATGTCTCCAAAATATGCAACAAAGAACAGATTTATCATTTTTGCTCGGAACTGTTTATATGGATATTTTTATACCGGGGATACTCCAGAGAATTTTTCTGTAGGTAGACAGCAAATGTTGGAGGTGCGACAGGGAAGAAAGAGGTAATTGGGAACATTTTCTGGGAGTGTGGTGAATTGGTGGACTTTAAGGATTCCTTGCAGGATGTACTGTTGGCGATGCTGTGTGGACAGATTGGTGTAATGATGGAGATGATTTTTTAAGCTCCAATACAGAATTGGAATTGCCTAGACAAGGTAAGGCCTTGCTTTGTCTCTGGTGGCTGCCAAAAAAAGCAGTTGCTAGAAAATTTAAATTAAAATCTAAACCAACTATACTAGAAGTAGAAAAGTAACAGATAAGATTGGAATTGAGATCTTTAGTAAAGGTTAGGAGGAAACTACATAGGGAAGATGGGAATTGTGGGAACAATACGCAGAGGGAAATAATGATGTTTAAAAGAAGCCAGCAACTTAAATGAGCCATGTAATGTTTGAAAATGGTTGGGTACATTGTTAATGATATATAATGTTTGCAAGTTGGAGTGTCAGTCTGGTTTGTGATGTAAAATGCTTGCAACTAGGATTGTGTCTGTGTGGTTTTTAATTTATATAAACATATGATTGCATGTGTCATAAGCAATGGGTTTAATAAAGGCAGGGATTGAATGATTTATAATGTTGCTTAGGTTATATGATATATTGCAACATATGAGAAGTATGTTTGTAAACATGAACATGTTAGTAGTTTGATTATTTTTATTTAAATATAAATTTGCCTGTCACAAGTGATAGTTCAGTGAAGCAGTTTAAAAAAAAAAAATTGTCAGTAGGCAAGACCAGCTTACCAAGGCTCTGCTACCCGCTTGTTGGACATCTTTTATGCAGTGAAGGCATGCACTTAAGTCCTTGCTGCTCAGTTATTCATTCCTCCATCTGGCAGAATTTAAGTTGAATGGAAGGCTTCGGTCTTGAAGTTGGCTTTGTCTGCTTTGGACATTGATGAATGGCTCCGCTATGGCCATACTATGTTCCTCAAATCTCTCATCTGTTTTAGTCCCTCTGGTGTTACTGCTCTGGAAGCCACTAAGGACCTTGACTGTAGCATGTACTACTTTTGCTCCTTTTAGGCTGTCCTCTTCAGACAAGAGAGGAGCACTTTTGCATGCTTCTGATAAGGGAATTAACATTCTTCCTTTGTGAAGCTGCTTTAAGGAGCTTGATTCCTGAGAAGGGATCATTCTTTAGGGTGCACTTTTTGGAAAGTATTCCAGGAAAGGGAAACGTAGGCAACATGATGTTGTCCTCATTCTTACCCACTTGATGGGTCATGGATCTGATCCTAGGATCCGACTCAATTGTATTTTCCACATTTAAGATCCTTTGCTCAAGCTCTTCCCTCTTCCCATAATGCAACACTGCCCTTAACTGCTCAGATCTCATTTATCACTACAAGTGGTAAGATGGAAGGTTCTGAAATCTCTAGTTTAAAGGAGTTAAGTTTTTCTACATTTATCCTTTTTTTCTTTTTTAGCATAGGTTTTCTGAATAGTATGAGACTGAAATGTCTACCATTAGACTGAAAACGTGAGGCAAAATTTGGACATTCTGCAAAAATATGCACAGGTAAGAAGTTTGTGAACCTCCCAAATGGTTTCTTTAGGGGGACCCCCGTCCCGTAAAAAAAATTAAAATATGGAACTACCTTTTAGACTTTTTCTGATCCCTCTCCTTGGATCCGTAGATGTTCGTGCTTCACTGTTGCAGTCATCACTTGTGGTGTTATCCCTGCTGGGTAGCCCTCAGCCGGCCATGAATACCAGAGTAAAAGATTTCCCTTCTGCGTTGGATGTCTAGGCGTGTGACGTTGGGTCGTCAGGGCTATAAAAAGACAGCCAACGTCATGACATCAGTATTTCTTACCTTGGAGCCCAACGCAGAAGCATTTTCGCTAGTGCGTTCATTGGCTGTTGCCCGAGTGAGGGAGACACCATCTAAAACTACTGTACCACATTGGGGAATCTTTTCTACTCTGTATTCGATGTCAGAAAGTCAATAACTTTCAGTTGTGGAAAACAGATCCCACACAGACTCGTTATCTCTGCATCACCTGCCTAGGCCACAATGTCCTTGGATGTCAGTTCTGTTCCTTGTTGAATTCTAGAACTATTAGAAGAGCTGAAATTGTAGCTAGACACTTAAGCGACTTTTTTCTCGTGGTGGTATGGTGTCATCAGTCAGGCTGCTGTGGAATTGCATAGAAAAAAAGAAACACAAAGAAAAAGGATAGGTCTCAGTTAGGCCCGCAAAAGACTCCAGTCTGAAGGCAGCCAGCCTTTCTCTCTCTACAGTTGAAGTCAGTGAGGCACCTTCACAGCCCCAGACGCCAGCCGAGGAACCGTTGCAGGCCTTTACAGAGTCGGGTATGCTGCCGGGTCCATCTTCTCCTGCAAGGGCATTGGCCTTCTCTCATGCAGTTGGGTCCGGAGCTGCTTCACAGGTACCAGCTTCTGCAGAGAGGGTTGTGATGACAAACAGGCACCGACGACAACGCCGCCGGTTAAGCTAACCCTGTATAAGGCCTCTAGGCCCAAGTCCAAGCATACCCCTAAAAAGACCGTATCCCAGGGAGCCAGCTGTCTCCTGCCCCTCATTTTGCCAAGCAGTCCCAACAGCTGCTCAGAATGGCAGAGGATTTAATCACTCTTATTTAGAGGAATCTAGCCTACCCAAACCACCCCTGCTAAAAGGAAAAGACACTTCTGAGGCCCTTTCTGATCAGGGCTCAGAAGAATCAGTCCTGGAAGATTCAACACTGAAGACCAAACCTTGGCAGCTTTTGAGGATTCTTCTGATGTTTAAGACCTTATTCCTGCTGCCACCCTTCCGGAGGACCTGTCTCTTGAGGAAACTTTAAATTTCCTTAAGGAACATTTTCACTGGGAGGTGCAGGGTTACCTTCAATCGAAGAAGAGACTAGTGATGTTCATCGTGTTTCACTGTTGCAGTCATGACTGTAGGGTTCTCCCCTGCCGGTAGGCAGCCCTCTGTCAACCAGAATCCCAAAGTCTGGGTCCGGCGTCGGCTGTTCAACCATGCTCCCTGACGTCAGAGCACCAGGAGTACAAAGCTGACAGCCGACGCCATCTTCTCCAGTCTTTCTTGCCGTGCGGTGATAGCAGTTCGCAAGTGCCGGTCAGCTGACTCCTGACTAATTTTTCTTATATACTTCGGTCTGAAGACTTTCTTCTCCACTCAAAGCTAAGTACCCCGTTGGGGAAACTTTTTTTTTCTTGCTCCACTCTGATGTCAGAAAAAGTTAATAATTGCATTTCTTGTGGGAAGCAAATACCTCATAAGGATTTTCATTCTTACTGTATTCCTTGCTTAGGCATGACCATGATGTAGCTAGTTGTCGGTTTTGTGCTAGATTCAATCAACGTACAATTAAACGAAGGTACGATTTTGCTTTTCATTACTTCGGTAGGTGCTTTAACTACAAAATGTTGTCTGATACGGTTCTGGCTACCGGAGTTCACAAAAGTCGCAAGGATAAAGACAGGCCTCCGAGGTCCAAATCTGATGATAGCGCACAAGCGGAGCCAGCTTCAGGTTTGGCCGTCGTCAGTGAGGCGCGTTTGCAGCCCCTGTCGTCGGCCATTTCAGAACCGATGGCCGAAACGGATTCTCATGAGGAGCCAACCAGGCCTTTAAATATCTCTATTGCAGGACCTTCGGACAATGCTCCTTCGGATGGGTCCGGAGCTGCTGTGCAGGTACCGGCTTCGGAAGGGGTTTTCAGGCCTACTCAGCTTCTAATAAAGGCAAAGCCAAAGGCAAAGACTCCTTCAAAGACTGCAACACAGGCCTCTTCTGAACCAGCTCCCAAGTCACAGAAACAGTTACTCAAGATGGCGGATGATTTACTTACTGTGATTAGGGGTTCACATCCCCCTCCAGATAAAAGGCCAAGGCAGGATGTTTATTATGATTCCTCTGATCAGGCTTCGGTTTCTTCAGTTTCCTGTTCTGACCAGGAAT
Source organism: Protopterus annectens (assembly GCF_019279795.1). NCBI lineage: Eukaryota > Metazoa > Chordata > Ceratodontiformes > Protopteridae > Protopterus > Protopterus annectens. The sequence continues at coordinate 666,704,893 of NC_056745.1, forward strand.
ATTCTTTCCCTCCTTATGAGGATTCTGATGCTGAAGAATCCATTCCTTCAGCTTCTCCCCCTGAGGATTTCTCTTTTGGGGAAACTTTGCATGAAATGAGGGAACATTTCCACTGGGAAGGACAGGAGTATTCGGAATCTAAGAAAAGACTAAGGGATTTTCTTCTTCTCCCCCAACATAGACCCCTGGCTATTACTCCTGTTTTGGATATTGTGGATGATGCTTTTTCGGAGGCTAACTTAACCCCTGATTCTTTTCCTCCTGCTCCTGTCAAGCCCGATAGATATTACAGGGTTCCGGATTCCCACCAGTTTTTGTACAAGAACCCTTCTGCTGACCCTGAAACCATTTCTCAGGGTCTTAAGGGAGTTAAGGCCGCTTCTGCCAAAAATCCCATTCCCACTGAAAAGGATTCTAGATCTTTAGAAAGATGGGGCAAAAAAGTGTACACTTCTGCTACTTTGTCCATTAGGGCTTTAAACTGTCAGTTTCATATGCTGAAATACCAGCAATTTCTTTTGTCTGTTTTAAAACAAAAGCTTACTTCCATTTCTGCCTGTGCAGATAAGGAATTACATGACTTATTGCATGCCACTGAGCAAGTTGGGAAGCATGGTTTACACTGTGGATTTGATGCCATGGAGGCTTCTTGTAGGGCTGCTGCCTCTGGCACAGTCATTAGAAGGCATGCATGGCTAAAGGAACAAAATTTGCCAGAACAAGTAAAAGCTAAATTATTGGATGCTCCTGTTGAGCATAATGTTTTGTTTGGATCAAAAGCTGAAGAGGTGATTAAAAAGATGGAGGATAAGGTGAAATCCATGCAAACGGTTAAAGATTTCTTACAAGTACTGCCACCAAGATTTAGCAGAAATTGGCCTTCTAAAAATTGGTCCTTTCCCACTTCAGACAGGCCTCAGAGGGGTAGATATAGACGCTCCAGAGGTAGGCCTCAAACACAAGGTTTTTAGACCAAGACAGTGGACTGCTTCCACCCCTAGGGGAGGAGAGGACAGGTCACAAACTCATAGGAAACAAACTCAATGACTCCCTCTGTTGGGCTGCAGGAACTTCTTGCCTGGAAGCCCCTCTTGGAGGAAAACTCTCTCTCATCAAAATTGGACTCCTATAACCCAAGACAAGTGGGTTCTGGATGTGGTTTTAAGAGGTTACAAATTCCAGTTTCATACCTTGCCAAGGCCAAGCGGATGGCCAAACCTTCCAAAACATCAATGGACAGAGGCCTTAAACCAGGTGGAAGCTGTTTTGGCTATGAAAGCCATAGAACTGGTTCCACTTTCAGAGAGGGGGCAAGGTTTTTACTCAAGGCTCTTTCTAGTCCCCAGGAAGCAAAACTCATGGAGACCCATTCTGGATCTGTCAGTCTTGAACACCTTTCTAGAGATTCCAAAATTCAAGATGCTTACTCTACAGCAGCTACTTCCAATGCTGTCCAAAGATGCTTGGATGGTAACTTTGGATTTAAAGGAGGCATATTTACACATTCCCATCAGGCAGGAATGCAGAAAATACCTCTGGTTCAAGGCTGGATCGAGGCACTTTCAATTCTCTGCGCTGCCCTTTGGATTGTCTACTGCGCCCAGGGTCTTCACCAAATGCCTGGCTCCAGTAGTAGCTTACTGCAGACTCAAGGGAATTCAAATTTACCCTTATCTGGATGATTGTCTAATTCAGGCAGACAGCAAGGATGTCTTACTCCAGCATCTAGAATTCGTTCAGAACCTCCAAGTTCCTGGGATTGTCTGTAAACATAAAAAAGTCAAATTTGACACTCACAACAGATAACTTTTCTGGGTGCTCTTCTAAACACCACAACCCAGATGGCATTTCTAACATCCGAAAAACAATTACAGCTGGCTTCAACTTTCAAAACCTTGGCAACTTTAACTCCGCTATCTGCAAGGAGATTACTGCAGGCTCTGGGTTACATGGCCTCCTGCATCCTTCTCGTACCATATGCAAGACTACACATAAGGAAAATACGGTGGTACCTAAAAAGTGTATGGTCTCAGCATTGCCACAGTCTAGACATACTGATCTCCGTCCTGCCTTGCATTCAAAAGGAATTTCTTTGGTGGTCCAGGGCATGTACTCTAAACAAAGGGAAACCCTTCTGTCTGCCTCCTGCCACTCAGATTCTAACCACAGACGCCTCAGATTATGCTTGGGGAGCCCATTTTCAGGGCAACTGTCTGCAGGGCCTTTGGACAAAGGATCAGAAGCACCTTCATATCAATTTAAAGGAAATGTTAGCCCTCCAGGAAGCTCTACTGGCCTTCAGGAATCTTTTTCATCCAGGACAACTACTAATACGGACAGACAACACCACAGTTATGTGGTACATAAGCAAGGGGGATCTCATTCCTACCCCCTTTGCAGACTAGCCATGGATCTATGGAACACAGCTTTAGCTTGCAATTTGGACCTTCAAGCTCAGTTTCTGCCAGGGAAGCTAAACTTCCTGGCAGACAGTCTGAGCAGAAACCTTTCGGATCCACACAAGTGGATGCTGGACACCAAAATATTTAGGATGATAACAGCAGTCTGGGGATGTCCTCACATAGACCTCTTTGCATCTCACCTCAATCAACTACAGAATTTCTGCACCAGGACTTTCCACAAAGAAGCTTGGAAAGTGGATGCCCTATCATTCAGTTGGAGGAACCTCTCGGGATATCCCTTTCCGCCTTTTCCTCCTCTTCCACGGGTATTATTAAAGATAAAACAGGACAAGCCCAAGATGATGATCTTGCTGGCCCCGAATTGGCCTCAACAGTTTTGGTACCCAACTCTAAAAAACCTATGTCTGGAGCCCCCTTGGATTTTACGTCAGTCTCTGAACCTTCTGTCCCAACATCAGGGTCAGGTTCTACACTCTCATGTCAGAACTCTCAGCCTGGCGTCCTGGTTAATCCAGGGCCTTTGATTTCTTCTTTCCTACCCAAGCAGGTTATGGATGTCAGTTTAGAAGCCAGACGTCCTAGTACTAGAGAATCTTATGCAGGAAAATGGAAAAGATTTTGTTCCTGGATGCAGGCTCAGGATTCTGATCCTCTTCCGAACATTCCTTTAATTTTACTTTACTTGACAGATCTCTTACATAAGGGCCTCTCTTTCTCCTCCATTAAGATACATGCCCCTGCTATTTCTGCTCATTATAATACACACTCCAATCTTTTCCCACCAGCTCATGAGACGGTTTCTCAGAGGAGCCAAGAACTTAAGACCTCCTAGATCTCCTCCCATTCCTGCTTGGGATCTCAACTATGTTTTGGAAAAACTAACCTTGCCTCCTTTTGAGCCTGCCGCCTCTTCTGACATCAAGTTTTTAGCTAACAGCTATTCTGTTAGCCCTAACCTCTGCCAGGAGAGTTTGAGTTACAAGCTCTTATGGCTGTGGAACCTTATATTATTTTTCATCAAGACAGTGTGTCTTTGAGGACTAATCCTACCTTCATGCCTAAGGTGGTTTCCAAAGTGGCTTTAAATCAGACTATCCACTTACCAACCTTTTTCCCCACTCTTCAAAATAAAGGGGAAAGGATCTTACATTCCTTGGATGTACACAGACAACTACGTTTTTATCTGGACAGAACCAAGGACATCAGAAAATCAGAACAATTGTTAGTTTCTTATGCTTCAAGTTCCCAAGGTAAAGCCATTTCAAAACAGTCCATTTCTAAATGGATTGCTCATGGAATCAGATTTTGTTATTCTCACCATGGAAAGCAAATCCCAGGGAGTATACGGACTCATTCCACCAGAGCTGCTGCCACTTCTGCGGCTTTTCTCCGGGGAGTTCCTACCAAAGACATTTTGGAAGCTGCAACTTGGAGTTCAGTGCATACTTTTTCTAAGCACTACAATCTACCTCTCTACTCTGTCTAGGGCAGGCTTTGCCTCTGCAGTCTTGCAGGGCCTTTTAGCTGCCCCTTCCTCTTTATGACCACCTCCCTTTCTTTCAGCTTTGGGATTCTACCCTACAGTCATGACTGCAACAGTGAAACACGATGAACATAGCACAGTTGTGTACACCTACCATAAATGTAGATGTTCGAGTGTCTTCACTGTTGCAGTCTGGGTTTCCCTCCCTCCTGTCCCCTCTTATTTTTACTTGTGTGGTTTCTTTTTTCACCTTTCTTCTGAGGTGTATTTGCAAAGGATATGGGACCTTTCTCATTTTGGGACTCCTGACATTTGGGGCAAGAAAATCTGGAGAAGATGGTGTCGGCTGTCAGCTTTGTACTCCTGGCGCTCTGACGTCAGGGAGCATGGTTGAACAGCCGACGCCGGACCCAGACTTTGGGATTCTGGCCGACCGAGGACTGCCTGCCGGCAGGGGAGAACCCTACAGTCATGACTGCAACAGTGAAGACACTCTAACATCTACATTTATGGTAGGTGTACACAACTGTACTTTTAGATGAGGTGTGCAAAAGCTTATTTAAAGGCTTTCAGTCTTAATTCTGAGCCTTCCCTTCATTTAAAAAGGAAAATATTTTCTTTGAATCTGATTTTCAGTTTGAGGGACAAGAATTAGACTTAATTTTTGATTTTGGGGGAAGGTTTTCTTCATGTTCTCAACTTGAGTGGTTGTCTTCTGATACTGCCAGAATGAAAGAGCAATTTCAGTGATAACGCAAATGAATCCCAGCAAAGATATTTGCTATAGGTGGGTTTTCCTCAACCGTAGTTCCTCCTCTTTTGCCAGCCGTAGGGATTGCTTTACTTGCATCCAGCAAGTTTCCCTGACAGTCAACCACTTGTCCATGGAATGTCTGAAAAATTATATGAGTCCCCTGACCTGCAGTTTTCTTTTTTGCAAACCCTAGATCAGACACTGCAGTGATTTCCCTGACATCCATCTTCTGCCAAACAACTGAATTACTCCTTACAAAGATAAGCAGTCTGATATGCGTGGTGGAAAAGAGCTTATACTACTACCTTAGCCTTTATTATAGTACATTTTCAGACTTGCATATCAATTTCTCCAGATGTCCTGTGAGAATGAGAGTTAATTGCTCATCCCACTTATTTAGTGGCTGACATCTCTGAATTATTTAATATAGTTTCCATCTTGGATAACCAAAATTACTAAAATGTTGAGATTGGTGATCTCGTTTCTAGAGCAGCTGCCACTAGGTCAGTGAGGAGATTTGCCTGGCTTCATTCTCTTCAGACTTGAAAGGAGAAAATTTAATTCAGGGGGTTAAAGGAGAGCTACAAGCTGTCAGTGAGCTAACACTTACCTGTACTGGATCTCAGAATTCCTCAGGGGCAGCACCCACCTGGCATTCCCCAGGTGGTGCATAGATGAGATGGGTTTCTACCAATCTCATTTGGTTGTTGGAGTTTTTTGTATGGGATTGTGATTGTCTGCAAATTTACTCTTGCATGACTCAGTCTTCAGGTGCATTCCTCTCCTTTGTGGAAGTGAAAAAGCTTAAAACAGTCACTCCCTGTAACAGACGTAGACTTCCTTCTCGGGCTATGCTCAGCCAATCAGTGGTCATAGGAAGAGAGAGGGAGGAAAGTCTGAGCTTTTTAAAATTGGGCATTTCTGGGCTACCTTAGCAGATGCACCATAATGCCACTGTAGTTAGGATTTCAAACATCTGTTACAGGCAAGTAGGACAGCTGCATCTGTACAGTCTTCTCTTGACATACTATAAATGCAATATACAAAATATGCAATATACAAAATACAATTAAAAAAAAAATCATTTACTAAGTACTCCTTAACATTGCCTCAACTGTGGGTGAATATGCAGTGGCCACTGATCATTCCTCATGCAACTCACTTCCTTTGTAGTCCATTCAGCCATAATGATGTGGGGGTCAGCCACATTCTCTTGGGCTGTTAATTCCCAATATTGGCATGGGAGAACATGCATTCTTTCACCCACTTCCCTCCTACCATTATCTCTAAATCTGTACACACCCCTTTGCCAAAAGATTTCTAATTCTTGCTTGGAAGAGGTGCTCAAGGGACACAGACTGCACTGGATACAAAAAAAAAAAAATCCTTTCGGGGGAGATCCTACCCACTCGCTGAACCAAACAGAATATTTTCCTCTGGTTCTTCAGCCTTATTTTCTCATTGGAGGCCTAGAATCAGTGCTGGTAAGTAAAAGGGGCAAAGGGTTTTATTGCAGAATATATTTGGTAATGAAGTCTCTTTAGTCCACTACTAGATCATCCATTTTAAAATCTGTGTAAGTACCAAAATTCAAAATGTTGACCTTGCAGAAGATGTTAACCTCCTTCATCCCACGAGTGAATTGGTAGCACTAGATTTAGAGGATGCTTGCTGCCACATTGGCATTGCCACAGGCTTAAGGAAATTTTTTTCTCCGTTTCTGGGTCACTTAATTTCCCTGTGTTATCCTTTGGTTTGACAACAGATCCAAGGATATTCAGACCATGCCTAGCTTCAGTCGACTCTATATCGGAACATCGAAATGACAAAATATCGAATGCCGTTACATTGAACTGGTTACATCGAACCAGCAGACCATCGAAAGGCTGTCAATGACTGCTTCCAATGGGGGCATAAAGCTGTAGGCAGGGGGGCAAGCCCCCTGCACCCCCCACACCCCCTACTACTTAAATAATACCAACTCTGAGATGGCACTACATTGCAGGAAACGGAAATCTTCCATTTCTGCACTTCAGTGCAATCCCCGGAGTGGAATATTTAAGTGGCAGGGGGTCTGGGGGGTGCAGGGGATCTTGCCCACTGCATGTAGTAATTTTTTTAACATTCACTCCACATATGAGTGAGATTTGACGTTTCGATGTGCTTTTCGATGTAAGCATTTTGATGTAATGTCATTCGATATTTTGCCATTTTGGTGTTCCCATATACACCCGCTTCAGTCATAGCTTATAGCAGACTAAAAGGCATTCACGTTTTACCTATCTTTGCAGATTTTTTTATCCACATGTCAAGAATCATTAACTTTGGTCAAGAGACATAACCATGTAGGTTTCCAGATAAATAGTGCAAAATCCTCATGTATGACTCTCAGAATTGTGCTTCTGGGTTGTCTTCTAAATAAGTCTCTCTAAAAGGCCTTTCTGACACAGATTTTAATGTGGAATCTTTTGTGAACTTCTCCAATCAATCTCTTATTTCAACAGAATTCTCAGAATTGTAAGGTTCTTGATTACTGTGATTTTTCATGATTTCTCTGGACAGGTTACACGTGAGAAAGCTGCAGTAGTTTCTATAAAATGTATGTCCATATTTGTGTGTTATGAAGTATCAAATTCCAGGTTTGGGCTTTGTAACCAGAGAAATGTATTGGTTGAGGCAATAAATTCAATTGAACCCATGTCCCCCCTTCACATCTCAGACCCCAAACTGGTGTCTCACCACAGACGTCAGGTTTTGTTTTTGGAGTAGTTTTCATGGGAGTAGAAGTGCAAGGTGTATGAGGTCTTTCAGACAGACCAAAGCACATCAACATAAGAGATGTTGGTTGTGATACACACCTTGAATTCTCTCACCTGTGATCTCCAGGACAGCTTCAGTGATTACGTACTAAAGGGCTGTGGTATTTTCTGTAAAGAGGCAGGGAAGGACAAGGTCATACCCCTATGCAGGCTGGCTGTTATGACTTGGGAGTTGGCTCTTCAGTGTTCCTTAACATTCCCAAGAATTTTAATTCTGTCAGAGTAAAGCATAGTGGCAGACAAGCTGAAGGCGTACCGAGTCAGACCTTCACAAATGGACATTAAATGAGAAAGTCTTCATACAACTGATCCAGTTGTGGTAAACATATCAAGTAGATCTGTTTGGCTCTCTTCAAAACAGGCATCTAAGCAAATCTTGCCCCAGGGGCCCTTGCAAACATGTCTGTAAAACCGATGCATTTTCATTCCCTTAGAAAGGAATGTTCTTTGCATTTCCAAACTTTCACAGAGGGCAGTTTTGAAGATTCAAAAGGATACCCCAAAAATCATTGTGATGACCTCCCTTTTTCCAAGAAATATTGGTTCTCTTGTACGGGACTTGGCCATGGGTAATTGCCACAAGCTTTCTCAGCCTGGGGATTTATTTGCGCAAGACAAAAGCAATTTGATACACCCTAATCTTTCTCAACTTCTATTGCCTGCCTGGATGATTCAATTCTAATGCATTTTAGGCACTTATTTATGAGGATGTGCATCAGTTGCTAAAGGAGGCAAGAAAGCCTGGTACTAGAAAATCCTGTATTGGTAAGTGAAAGCAGATGTTCTTCATTCCACATTGCTGCAGTCCTAACTATTGGGTAGTCCGCTGTCCAGTCGGCCCGAATACCAAAGTATATGGCTGACGTCGGTCAGGGCGCATTAGACTGACGTCAGTACGTCAGGGTACTAATGCGCATGACCGACGTCATATCCTCAGTCTTTTTTGCCGCATGGTCCGATGCAGAAGCAATTTTGCGAGTGCAGGTTGGCGTTCTGAAAGTTTCTGAAGCCAGAGTTTCAGACCGAATCAAAGTTGGCCAAGTACCCCGTTGGGGAATATTTTGGTTTTTTCTTGCCTCAGTATTTAACCGGATGTCAGAAAAAGTGAATAACTGTATTTCTTGTGGGAAACAGATACCTCATAGGGATTACCATACTTTGTGTATACCTTGTTTAGGGCCTGAGCACGACGTTGTTGGATGCCGCTCTTGTGCTAGATTTAACAAACGCACTATTAAGAGAAGGTTAGACTGTGCCAGGTTAGTGTTTGAGAAGCGTTGTAATTATAAAATGCCGTCGGATGTTCCGGCGGCTTCGACTAAAAGCGCAAGGACAAAACAGCAAAGCCTAGAGTGGAGGAACCGACAGTCCCAGACGTTGGTTCTTTAGAGGGCTCAGTGGAGCCGGAGGTTTTGCCAGGTGTTTCTTTGGAGTCTCAGGGAGAGACTTTACTGTTACAGGATGTATCCTCTCAGGAAGTAGGCCAGGCTGAGGGGGCTTCTCAGGTGGCTGTTCTTCCCTCTCTTCCTAAGGTGGTCGGAGCCTCCCCTTCTGTTTCCAAGGCTTCTTTGAGGGGCAGGCCGAGTTTTGCTACAGTGGGGGTTTCTCCTAGTACTTCAGGGTCTTTGTCTAAGAAACATATGCTTAAAATGGCAGAGGATTTGATTACTATGATAAGGGGTTCTATGCCCCCTCCTGATAAGAGGCCTAGGGTGGAATCTGAGTTTGAGAGTTTTGAGCAATGCTCGGAGGCTTCTGAGTCTTGACTGAAGACTTGCAGGAGTACCCTCCTTATTCTGATTCTGATGTGGATGATTCTACTCCTTCAGCTTCCCTCCTGAGGATTTTTCATTTTCAGAGACTCTGCATTCCATGAGGGAGCATTTTAAATGGGAAGGTCAAGATTTCTCTGATTCCAGGAAAAGGCTTAGGGAATTCTTGTTTTTACCCCAGCACAGGCCTTTGGCTATACCTCCTGTTTTGAATGTGGTGGAAGATGTTTTTGCAGAGGCTTCCCTGAATCCGGATTCTTTGCCTCCTGCCCCAGTTAAACCGGATAGGTATTATAGGGTGCCTGAAGCTCATAAGTATCTTTTTAAGAGTCCTAGGGCAGACCCGGAAACTGTCTCTCAGGGGCCTAAAGGTGTAACGGCCTCAGTTGTTAAAAATCCTGTCCCTCCTGATAAAGAGGCAAGGGCTTTGGATAGATGGGGAAAGAAAGTGTATACTTCTTCCACTTTAGCCATGAGGCGTTGAATTGTCAGTTTCACATGTTAAAATATCAGAATTATCTTCTTTCACAGTTGAAATCTAAGGTGGATGCTCTGGCGGAAGGTATTGAGTGTAAAGAGTTGCAGGATTTAGTTCATGTGTCTGAACAAGTGGGTAAACATTCCTTGCAATGTGGTTTTGATGCTGTGCAGGCCTCCTCCAGGGTGGCTGCCACTGGTTCTGTTCTTCGTAGGCACGCCTGGTTGAGAGATCAGAACTTAGCTGAGCATGTTAAGACAAGGATTTTGGATGCTCCTTTACAGTCTGATGTGTTGTTTGGTTCGCCTGTGGAAGCAGTTTTAAAGAAGATGGAGGACAAGGCTAAGTCTATGCAAACTGTTAAGGATTTTGTGCAGGTGCAGCCTCCGAAGTTTAGTAGAAATTGGCCTGCTAAGGGATGGACTTATCCTGCTTATGATTCCCAGTCTAGGGGTAGGTCTAGACGTGGTAGGGGCAGAGCTCAAGGTGCTTTTAGGCCTAGGACAGGAGTTCACCTGCTCAGACTTCTGGTGAGGGCAGGGGTCAGTCCTTTCGTAAGCAGACCCAATGACCTGCCTTTTCAGCTGCCAGTACCTTCTCGCCTGGCGGCACCTCTAGGAGGAAGACTGTCTCTTTTCAAAGAAAATTGGGATTTAATTACCCAAGACAAATGGGTTCTGGATATCATTCACCACGGTTACAGGTTTTATTTCCATACCTTGCCTCCTTTCAAAGGCATGCCAGACATTCCTCCTCTACAAAGACAAGAGGCTCACAAGCAAATTTTTCAGTTACTCCAAATAGGGGCCATTCAGCCGGTTCCTGTGCCAGAAAGGGGCCTAGGATTTTATTCTCGCCTGTTCCTAGTACCGAAGAAGGGGAACACGTGGAGACCAATTTTGGATTTATCTATCCTCAACACTTATCTGGACATTCCCAAGTTCAAAATGTTGACGTTACAACAGCTTTTACCTCTGCTGGGCAAGGATCACTGGATGGTAACTTTAGATCTCAAGGAAGCTTACCTTCATGTGCCTATACGACTAAGTTGCAGAAAGTATCTGCGTTTTCGAGCTGGAAATTCTCATTATCAGTTCTCTGCATTGCCCTTTGGCTTATCTACTGCCCAGAGTATTCACAAAGGTTCTGGCTCCAGTGATAGCTTACTTCAGGCTAAAAGGAATTCAAATCTATCCTTACTTGGACGATTGCCTGATACTGGCTCAAGAAAAGGAAGACCTTCTACAGCATTTGGAATATGTCATAGCAGTGCTAAGATGCCTAGGGTATTCTGTGAACGAAATAAAGTCCAGTCTAGTACCCTCTCAAGACATGTGCTTTCTGGGCGTGAGACTGAATACAGCAGCCCAGATGGCCTTTTAACCCCGGACAAACAAAAGAATCTTTCCAGTTACTTCCATCAACTATCTCTTCAGTCCGGGCTGACTGCAAGGACAGTCCTTCAAGCCTTAGGGTTCATGGCATCTTGTATTCTGGTGCTTCCCAATGCCAAACTGCATATGAGGAAGCTACAATGGTATCTCAAAAATCTATGGACACAGCACTGCCAGGATTTGGACACTGTCATTCAAATAATACCTTGCATTCAAAAGGAATTTTTGTGGTGGGCTCAGGAATGTCACCTAAACAAGGGACTCTCTGTGACCCGGCCAGAGGCGAGTCAAATTCTGACGACAGATGCCTCAGACATTGCTTGGGGAGCTCATCTAAACGGAAAATGGATACAAGACAAGTGGCCTGCCAGACTACAGCATCTACATATCAACATGAAGGAGATGTTAGCAGTCCAGTTTGCATTAATGGCTTTCAAGGAGTTACTTCTTCCAGGGCAGGTGTTGATTCTAACAGACAACACAACTGTCATGTGGTACATCAACAAACAAGGGGGAACACATTCTTACCCATTGTGCAGGCAAGCAATGATTTTATGGGAGACTGCGCTAAGCTTGCAACTAACTCTTCAGGCAAGGTTTCTGCCGGAGCACAGAACTCCTTAGCAGATGTGTTAAGCAGACAAATCATGGATCCCCACGAGTGGAAACTGGATCTTCATGTATTTCAAAAGTTGACAGTGTCCTGGGGAACTCCAGACATAGATCTGTTCGCTTCTCCACTAAACCACCAGCTGCCAAAGTTTTGCACAGAGAGGTTTCATCACACAGCTTGGAAAGTGGATGCTCTTTCTTTCAGTTGGAAAAATCTTCATGTGTATGCGTTTCCACCTCTGCCTCTTCTTCCAAAGGTGCTTCTAAAAGTCAGACAAGACAAGCCAAGGATGATTTTAATAGCTCCAGATTGGCCTCGGCAGCACTGGTACCCATTACTGAGGAGTCTGGTAAAGAAGCCTCCATGGCCTTTACCCTTGATTCCACATCTGTTGTCTCAGAAGGACGGTCGTCTGCTCAATGTCAAGCTTCACTCTCTTCATCTAACAGCCTGGCATATTCTGTTTTGAAAGACAGCAGGTCTCAACTTCCTCATCAAGTTTTAAATGTGATTATGGAAGCCAGAAGACCTAGTACAAGGAAAGTGTACGCAGAAAAATGGAAGAGATTTTTATTTTGGACTGCAGCAAAGAATTTGGGGATTTCGGAGCCTAATTTGAGTGTGGCTCTTCAATATCTTACTGAGTTATTGGACAAAGGTTTGTCTTTCTCTTCCATTAAGATTCATGCTGCAGCAATTTCAGCTCACTATGATTGTGACCCACCATTGTTTTCACATCCTTTGTTCAAGCAATTTCTTAGAGGGGCAAAGAATTTAAGACCCCCACGTAGAGCTCCTACTCCTGCTTGGGATCTCAATTTTGTGTTGGAGAAACTTACTCTACAACCTTTTGAGCCTGCAGCTACTGCTGAACTGAAATACTTGTCATGGAAGACTGCTTTTTTGTTGGCCATTACTTCTGCAAGAAGGGTTTCTGAGTTACAGGGCCTTATGGCGGGTGAGGCTTTTTTGATTTTTCATAAGGATAGGGTATCATTACGTACTAATCCTTCCTTTATGCCTAAAGTGGTTTCTAGTGTGGCTTTAAACCAAACTATTCATTTGCCTACGTTTTATGCAGATCCCCAAAATAAAGGGGAAAAGATTTTGCACACTTTAGATGTACACAGGCAATTGCGTTATTATTTGAGCAGGACTAAGGATTTTCGGCAGTCTCAGCAGTTGTTTGTTTCTTTTGCTTTGAGTTCTCAGGGCAAGCCTGTGTCAAAACAAACTATTTCTAGGTGGATTGGGTTTTGCATTGCATTTTGTTATTCCCATCATGGCAAGGAGATTCCAGCTGGGATTAGGCCTCATTCCACTAGGGCTACTGCCACTTCAACAGCTTTTTTAAGGGGGGTGGCAACTAAGGATATTTTGGAGGCAGCTACTTGGAGTTCAGTGCATACTTTCTCTAAGCATTACCACCTTCCTCTCTACTCTAAGTCTAGGGCTGGTTTTGCCACAGCTATTTTGCAAGGCATGTTATCAGCTCCTGCTTCCTTATGATTTGCCAGCCTCCCTTACCTCTGCTTTGGGATTCTACCCAATAGTTAGGACTGCAGCAATGTGGAATGAAGAACATAGTACAGTTTTGTACCTACCATAAATGTAGATGTTCGAGGATCCACATTGCTGCAGTCCAATTTACCTCCCTCCTTCCCTCTGTGTTTAGGGGTGGTTGTGTAGGTGAGGTTATATTCTGCTAATTTTGTATATTTTGTATATATATATATATTTTGGTGCAGATATGTTGGGAGTTTTTGGTTTTGGCCTTATCTTTTCAGGGTCTTCTGACATCTGGGGCAAGAAAAGACTGAGGATATGACGTCGGTCATGCGCATTAGTACCCTGACGTACTGACGTCAGTCTAATGCGCCCTGACCGACGTCAGCCATATACTTTGGTATTCGGGCCGACTGGACAGCGGACTACCCAATAGTTAGGACTGCAGCAATGTGGATCCTCGAACATCTACATTTATGGTAGGTACAAAACTGTACTTTTTCTAGTTGGTGCCTAACCCAAATGCCTGTCAGGGATTTTGTGTCACTAATGCTCAAATATTTGTGTAAATAACTTTCCTTTAACTTCTGTTATTTCTCAAAGGTTCATATTGTAGAAATGTCAGCAGGTATGCCCATGGGTCCTACTCTTTTGTTTGTGATGAGTGTATACCAGAGACCTTCTCATAAACAGGGTTGCTCCTGCTTGGGATCTCTTCTCTCTGCTGGAGGAATTAACTGTCCCCTTTTTGAAAAAGGCATCAAGCTAATTTAAGGTTCTTGTTCTGAAAAACTGTAGTCCATTGTTGCTATGTTATCTGGAGTATGAGTTTCCAGTTTTCATGATGGGAGTAACCCTATCTGATTTGCCACATGGATAGGGTTTCTTTAATAACAAACACTTTTCATGCCCAGAGTGTTTTTTTATTGTACTTGTCAAGCTGTCAGTTTCCCAGTTTTCTACTCTGAACCTAAAAACTAGGGAGAGAGGTGTCTGCATACTCTGAACGTACATAGGCATCTCGGGTACTATCTAAATAGCACTAAGCCCTTTACTAAATCTGATCAGCTGTTTATTTCTTATCAAGGGACAAAAAAGGACACGGTATAAACAATTTCCTGGTGGTTGTCCTTCATTATCTTTTATTGCCTCCTTGACAAATCCATTCCAGGCAGTATCAAGGCATATTCTACTAGAGGCTTGTCTTCAGTAGAATACAGGAAAAGGGTGGACTCTAGAAACATTCTATTGGCAGCTACCTGGTTCTTTCTGTACATTTAGAAAACATTACAAACAAGATTCCATTTCTAGGTCCAGAGCTTGTTTTGTGAAGTCCATTCTCCAGGGTCTCATGGACTGTATCCTTTCTTCTTCCAGGTTAGATAGGTTGTGAAAACTCAACCCATATAGCCTGAAGGATACTAAAGAAGAATGGGAATTATGATCGTAGTAAAATTGTAATTGTGTAAGTTACTTTTACCTTCAACAATTGATGTTTAAATTCCTCACTTGCCACCTACCCCCTACTCTTTTTCTAGTTGTAGATAGGAATATAAAGTAGGGTTTTGTTTCCAATGTGATTCTTTTAATGTTTTTGATTTTTGGGCTGCTCTTAGTGTAGGTATGAAGGTCCTGAGGAAAGTTTCACTCTAATTTCTGTTTTTGGAGTAAAGGATGGGGGGAGGTAGCCACAGCTTTTTTAAGATGTCTTTTTTTTGTCCTTGGGCAAGAAAAGCAGTGCACACAGACTAAAGGGTACTGCAGCAGTGAATGATTCAAACATCTGTTATGGGTGAGTGCAACTTCAACTACCTACTTTATCAGGAGAAATAATTTAACTTGGCCACACAGTATGACATGTTCCCGGGATGGTTTCTGCCCAGGCATGCATAGTAATTCTGTCAAATCAGAATGCATCTGTTAATTAATATCAGTGTTTTAAGATAAGGCATCTGAAGATGAAAGGAAGCTGAATGCAGTAGAGGGCTGTAAGAAATCCCTGAACCATCTATAGGAGTTATCCAGGTTAATATCTCCAAATTCTGTGGTTCTCTTACAAGCTTTGTTACCTTGTTTATTTAGGTAAAAATGCATCTGATGGTCTTCTTTCCCATTCATCACTAATAGGTTTGGTTCAGAGCCCTTGGAACAGAATCTGCCTAATACCAAGCTCGCGCCAGCCAAAAACTCTCAAGCTAAGCTTATACCCACAATGCCCTTCACCCTGTTACCCCAGATCTCATTTGCTGCGTAGTCATAAAGCTGCGTTTCAGCTGAACTGTCAGCGAAGTGAAAACATTTTGATAACTTGTGGAATTTTGTCACTTTTCTTTTGTGATTTATATTGATAACGCTATATATTTAGTCACATTTGGACTTTTCACTCCTACTTCTAACCCGGTTGGTTATCTTTCAAGTACCATTGGTGGTACTGCCTTCTGTTTTTACCATTGTGGTATTCCTTGAATACCATTGTTGGTATTTCTCTTTCCTTTTTCTGTCTAGTTGGTGTGTTTTGACTGTTTTTGTTGGATATTGTGTATTTAGGTTTAGATAGAGATAGCAGAAGTTACTATCTTTTCTGTAATGTTATAAGACCTTGATTGTTTAGTTTTTTCATGATGTCTGATAAGGGTACACCTGGTTTCAAACACTCTGCTTCGTGTAACGGTCAACTTCTGAATAGCGACTCTCACGATGATTGTGTTTGGGGGTGCTCCATCTTTCATTGCAACCTCCCTGTGTGATTTGTCAGTTTGTCAGTGCACTTTGAGCACAAGAATAGGTTAATACTGAAGGGCCTACTTAAGTCGACCTTTTCAGAGGCGCTTTCTGTGACAGAGGTCTCATCCCCTCCTATTAAGGATAAGAAAAGGCTCCATTCTGTTCCCTCTTCACCTTCTGGTGACCAGGGCAAGTCTGTGAAATCTTAAGTACCAAAACTATCTTTGGAGCATATGTCTGCCTTGGCACTTACCTGTTCTCCTCCAGTTAAGACTGTTACTATATTGACAACAGCTTTCAGCTCCGACACTGGCTATCGGCCTCTCCTTGACTACTGCGACTTAGGCACCAGGTGCCACTTCAGCACAGTGCATGCCTTTGATGCCCATGTCTGCAATGATTATTGAACATTCCGTATCGGGTCCAAGTGCCCCTTTGGAACAAAGCTCTTTCATGGCCATGACAAGAATGGTTTTGACCCCACTGCTTCCTGTCTCCAAACTTGAGGTATCGGTGCCGGTTGATTCCACACCGCAGACCCGATACTCCCCATCCATAGATCCATTTCTAGGGCAAGTGTACAGTCCATTCCTAGAATGACTGACTACCCATCAGGAGTATCCACTAGATCCACCAGGAGCCTTTCAGAACTTGATGCGTCTTGTGGATCGGCTGTTGGTGACCAGGGGGGTACCCACCCCTTTCAGGACCCATCCTCCTGCAGGACTTTGGTTGACTTCTACACAGACTCCATCCTATTCTCCTCATTTGACCATTCTGGTTCAGAAGCCTTCTGCTCAGTCGCCACTTTCATATCCCCCCCCCCATCTCTGCACCTGTAGTGGACCTCACTGGGGCACCGGGACTATCCTTTTAGTCCTCTGTTCCAGCTGAACCAGTCCTTCCTCAACCCCATGATTGGGCTGCAGACTCCCTCTGTTTGTGGCATGGTTTGGCTCAATCCTCTGCGCTTGGAGCTTTGCCTGGAGCGGATTCGACTGAGTGGGGTGCGACCCTGGATCCAAGGTTGTCCCCCCTCTGTTCTGGGTTCCCATTCCTCTTTGGGCAGGACCTGCTTTCTGTGATGTGGAGAAGGGCACTTCCTTCTGGAAGCTTAACTCCCACGGAAGAGAGAGTGCAAGAGGAAGCATGTAGACTTGCCTGAGGAGTCTCTAAGAGAGGACACTGATTTCGATGACAGTGAAGGGTCCCCATGGTCACCCCCTGATTTTTTTTTTCTTAAGAGACATCCTTGAAATGCTGAAACAGAGGGGTGACTGAAACCTCACTAATAGTTCTGAGGAGTCTGTTTCTGCAGACTTTCCATGCCCGGCTATTTTTGGATGACCACAGCTGCAGACAAGCTAGTTCAGCTTGTGGTGCAGCATGCTTGGAACAACCCTGATTCTACTGAAGCAATCCCTGAGAGACCCGACAAGATGCTTTCTCCACCTTAGGAAGACCCACATTGGTCCAGAGGTTTACCAGTCGATGCTGTGGTGGCAATAAAAAAGTATCTAGCTGAAGAGACTCCTGTCCACCCTCCCAGAGTCTCCCGGGCTGTGGACAGATTGGGGAAGCGAGTCTTTGCATCAGCGAACTTTGCCATATGGTCCTTGAACTACTTGCCACATTTCACAAGGCTCCAAAGCGACCTGGTTTCCAAACTCTCTGGAATACTTGCAGGATGGGTGTCTGACGAGGTAAGGGATAAAGTTGCCTTGCAGCTCGCAACCTTGGAATCTATCTCCAACTCGTCCATAGGGTTGCTGTCACATGCAACTGAGGGGGTGGTTAGAGCTGCGGGTTCAGGTATAGTTATGAGACGTCATGCCTGGATGTGCATTTGTGACTTTGTGTCGTGGATCCTTTCAAGTTTTCCTTTCTGAATGCTCTCATCGAAGCATCTTCTCTTTTTGGCTCCAAGGCAAAGGACACTCTGGCCAGGTGTGACCAGGATGGTAAGACCCTGTTTGCCTTAGGTCTACATTTTTTCAACCATCAACGTTCCTTTTTCAGAAACCAGAGGAGTGGGAAGATGTGGCACAAAAAACTCAGGGTCCTTCCCATGCCACTCGTGGTAATACTCCAGGGGCAAAGGGAGTAACAATTCTGGAAGATGCCCCTATTGAGGTAGAGGGGGTCCATGTAACCAAGGTCCCAGGGATTCTTTCTCTGGGCAGACTTAACAGCTGTCCTGAGGAGCAGCCTGATTGCTTTCCTCTGGAAGCAGTCGGGGGGTCATTTCTCTCTGCTCCAAGATGCCTGGCACTCTGTTGCCACTGATAGTTGGGTGCAGAATATCATAACCAAAGATTACACGATTCCCCTCATCACTTATCCAAAACTTCCGACGGTCCATTCAGTCAAAGGGAAGAAGCAGCTTCAGAAATAAGCTGCATCAAGAGAGAGTCATCCAATTAGTCCCACCAGACCAATGCGAATCCAGATTTTACTCCAGATTCTTTTTGGTGCCAAAAAAGACAGGGGACTCTAGACCCATTCTGAATCTCAGCAGTATGAACATATCTGTTGCCGAAACCAAGTTCCGGATGGTCACTGTTCAGTCCATTCTCCCTTTTCTAAGGGAAGGCAATTGGATGTGGTCGATAGATCTTCGGGACACTTACCGTATCAAAATGGACAAACGCTCCAGGAGTCATCTTTACTTCTGGCTAGGAGCCAGTCATTGCCAGTGTGCCCTGCTGTTCAGTCTCTCTACAGCCCTCAGAGCATTCAGTGTATTGGCAGTGGTTACAGCTCACTTGAGACTGCAAGGATTCTGGGTGTTTCCATATTTGGACTGTTGGCTGCTTACCACCCCCACCAAGCATCTTCTGGTAACAGCCCTGCAATACACCCTTTCTGTGGCAGAATTTTTGGGGATAACTGTGAACTGGGAGATCTAATCTTACTCTTGTCCAGCAGATAGAATTCACTGGAGCAGTCTTTGACACCCAATCCTGTCTGGTGCAGCTCCCAGCTCAGACTCCAGAGGTTGAGGCTTCAGCTCTGGGTGATGCTCTGTCAAAACAGTCTAAGCAAGAGCGGTTTTTCAGGTCCTAGTATCCATGGCAGCTTTCATACCAATAGTGCCTCTTGTGAAACTGCACATGTGAGGTCTTCAGTGGCAGCTTCTCTCTGTGGTTCCCGAACCATCACCCTCTGTTTTCAGATTCGGATATCCAGTTCTTGCAAGCAGGACCTTCTTTGGTGGATGAGGCCAGACACAACTTTGGAGCCTCCCATTCCAGTGCCCCCAGCCCAAGACCATTGTGACCATGGATGCTTCCCTGATGGGGTGAGGGGGGCCATTTCCAGGGGAAAGCCCAATGTACATGGTCCACATTGGAGGCCAACCTGCATATCAGTGTTCTAGAACTGAGAGTGGTGCTGTTAGCATTGCAAGCATTCCAACCGGTTCTTCCTTCTGGAATGATTGCACTTCAGTCAGACAATATGTCAGTAGTCTGGTATATCAACAAGCAAGGAGGAACCAAGTCCCTAATCACTCTGTCGAGAGGCCATGAGAACTTGGCAGTGGGCGATAGCTTCCAACCGCTTTCTGATAGCACTGCGTATCCTGGGGAGCTCCAACATGATTGTGGACAAGTTGAGCAGATGTATTCTCTTGTCCCACAAGTGGTCTCTCAATCCTGAAGTAGTGACAGAAATCTTCAGCCATTGGGACCAGCCTTGATGCAACCTTTTCGCCTTCCTGTCAAACAACAAACACAGCAGCTATTTTGTCCTATTCCCCCGAGGGGGAGTCCCCGACGAACACTCTGATTCCCGATTGGCCCATGAGACTGCTATACGCCCATCTTTCTGATTCCACAATTCATAAAGACAGCAATTCAGTTGAAATGCAAAGTGATCCTCATAGCCCCCTTTTGGCCTTGACAAGTTTGACTCCCCTTCCTTCGGCCTCATCTATGTCCACCGTGGATTCTGGACTTTCTTCCAGACCTAATTTCTCGCCCCCAAGGGTGGAGTCATCAGAACCTGTCCAGTCTCAAGCTGATAGCTTGGTTTCTCCACTTCCGTTAATTGCCAGGCAGGATGATCTCACCTCCCCTGTTCGTGACATTATTCTGGCCTCTCATAAACCATTCACCAGAATACTTCATCAGGACAGATGGAAAAGGTTCTCTATTTGGTCAAAGGAAAAGATGCTAGATCCATATTCTGCTTCAGTCACAGTGGTTTTACAATACATGTCTAAGTTTTTCGAAGATGGAGCCTCTACCATTCGAGTACATCTTGCGGCGATTTCAAATTATAATGGTTTGGATAGTACTCCCCTCATATCGTTGTGTTTATGTACAACTTTTCTCAAAGAAGTTTCTCACATTAGTCCTCCAATCCGACAACCTATAGAGCCATGAGAACCTCACCTTAGTTCTTCAGTCTTTGAGTTAACCTCCCTTTGAGCCTGCACTGAAATGTAACTTCAAATTCTTATGGAATTCCCTCCTCTTGGTAGCCATGTCAGCCAGACGAATTTCTGAGCTTCAGGCATTGTGCACCAAAAGACCCTATATAATCTTCCACAAGGACAGAGCATCACTCTGGGCGAGCCCTTTTTTTCTGACCAAAGTTGTTTCTGATTTTTCCATCAGTCTATTGACCTACCAGTATTTTTCCCCAAATTTTTCTAATAAAGAATACTGCCTACATTCCTTGGATGCACACGAGCAATTGAGATTTTATTTAGACAGGATCAAAGCAATACGTAAAACTGACCAACTTTTCATTTCTTTTTCTGGACCTAGAATGGGAAATTCTGTTTCCAAGGTCACGTTATCAAAGTAGTTAAAGGACTGCATATGCTTCACTTATTCATTTGCAAAACCACCTCTGCCACAAAATATTAAAGCCCATTCCACTTGATCTATGGCAACATCTGTAGTCTTCCACTTCAGGGCTTCTATGGATGATATTTGTGCAGCAGCCACTTGGGTTATAGCCTACATTTTTATCAATCATTACAAATTGGATGTTGTCTCCAGAGGGAGAGCTGCTTTCGGCTCAATGGTACTCAGGAATGTTCTTCCATAAGGGCTGCCTAAGGATCACAAGGTAGCTGGGGGGGCTCTGTCTCTTCAGTGATGAATGGAAAGAAGATTAACATCAGCTAAAGAAGTTAAGTCTTACCATAACTTTCCATCTGTGGTGTTGATCTTCTTTCATTCATCACTTCTCACCCTGCTTCCTCCGCCAAGGGCTCCTGGGGGATACTGTGGGTCCAAGTGGTGTCTTGGGGCATTTGCACCAAAATGGCTTCTACTTTTACGTATACAACATGGGCAACCTCTGTCTGAGGTAACAGGGAAAAGGACATTGTGGGTAGAAGCCTAGCTCGAGTTTTTGGCTGGCACGAGTTTGGTATTAGGCACACTTGTTTCCGATGGCTTGGAACCAAACCCATCAGTGATGAATGAAAGAAGATCTACAACACAGATGGAGCATTATGGTAAGACAAATGTACAACTTTATGAAAACATCAATTTGCATCTCTTCTTTGGTCAGCTAATACAAAAGTAATTCTGATGTGTATTTGGTCCCTTCTGTAATCATTCAGGCTAATTCATAAAATTACCTACATGTTAGAAGTATGAATAAGTGTAACCAGTAGTTTGCTTGTTTTTCAAGGGTGTGGTGGGTTAAGGCTTACCTTTTGTGATGAATATGGCGAAAGTAGTTAAGAAGTTAAGGGGATTTGTTCCAAGGAGTGGGGTGCAGTGTTAAACTAATCAGGCTACCATCTTTAGTATTCAAATTATCAAAGTATGTCCAGTATTTTGTGAAATATCTGTTGCATTGTCTTGATCATTCACAATTTTCCAGCTTGGTTGAGTAAATTAAGAGAATTTTAGAAATCAGGCTTGTACAAGGGCCTTGCTGTTTGGTCCCTAAAGGTGGAGCTGTTAGTGTGAGTGAAGTGGCTAGGGTGTCATTAACAGCCTTGGCACTGAGGAGCCAAGCAGAGATGGAGGGAGGAGTGAAGAGGCATGGAATGCTTGCCTTTTCCCAGGGGGTGGGGAGGGATGTGCACATAGAGGAGCATTGTCATGTTTTTCATGTACAATTTTTCCTGGTGAAGATCACAGAATCCACTGCTTGTGCTTTTTCTGAGGAGGGAGAAGGGCTGTATGAAGAAGTGAGGTGACAGTCTCTCCTATCCATCCCATTGCATCACATTGCTTTGCCAACTGCATTGAGAATAATGCATAAACAAGTAAAAATCTAAACCATTCCTGATGGTCTCCTGCCAGGCCATCACAGAATAAATGGATCCATTGTTTGGGAGAGGGCTGCTAATCAGCAGAGCAAATTGAAAAAGTCTTTTAGCAAGACCTCTTTGTGACATGCAGGGATAAAAGTCCTGACTGACACTGGTGATCAGACTAGTGGCTCAGGCATTTATATCTGGCAGGAGATAGAATAAAACTGAATGGGCACTGCTGGCTGGCCCATCCATGTAGTGGGATAGAAGGGGGTTTGTGGTGTCACTTGGATGATTCGTAACAGGAGCACTTGATGATTCACACATGTAGCATAAATTAGGGAGTATATGATGCCAGTTTCTGCAAACATGTATCCAAGTAGGGTGTGCCAAGGCATGCTGTCTGAGGCTTGCAGCAGCTGTGGAGCTTGTAGAGTTGGTGTGTGAGGCTTGGGAGAATGCTTCTTAAGTGGAAAGTGAGCCGTTACGCGAGACTTGGTATTTGGCCTACTCTCTACCTCCAGGCTATCACCATACAGGGGGCAGAGGAGATGAAGCATTTGGGGCAGGAGTGAATTGGTTATAGGAATATTGTCTAGTTCTGTGATTCTTGGCCGTCTGCCTCCCCTTCCCCCCAAGTTAATGAATGCATCAGATGGGTGGAAGTGAGACATAGGACAGGTTCAGTGGGGGATTTAATTTATTAAAAAAAAAAAAAGCTACAGTTCCTCCAAGTAGCAGTTGCAAGATGGTTGCACACTGAATAACAGCTTAATTCTAGCTCTCCCACTGTGAAAACAAACTTGGAGAAGGCCAGTGGAGTAAATTTTGTTACTGGCTAGTAAGTACACTGCCTGGATGCGAGGAAAAGAAATGCAGAAGACCTGAAAGAAAATCTGCTACAAAAGGTGAGCAAAAATAAGGGGGGGGGGAAGAGTACCACAGCTGTTAAGCTAAAAGCAGTACATGCTCCAGACAACATTGAGTAACCTAGAGGAAAAGTACAAGACATCCGAACACAGACCTGATTAAAATAAAACAAAAAACTGTTTGTATATCAACTTAAACAACAAAAGGTTGGATGAAATGGAAGAAGCTTTGACGAGAATCATATGAGGTGATTAAACTGCAAAAGTAAAAATCAGAGGATGACATGAAGAAAAGGCAGGCTGAATGAGACTGCTCAAAAAGAGATGTTTCAAAAAAAAATAGGTTTAGATGACTGAGTATATAGGGAAAACCTGAGATTTCCTGCTGTACCAGCAAAGCTCTGGAAGGAACAGACTGGATTCACTTCATGAAAGCACATAAGCAGTTGGACTAGTATTCCAGAACAGGAACTAATTGAAAGGGCACATCATGAGTATGCTCCAAATCTGGCTTTGAGAAAGCAACCCTTAGACCTTTAATAGTAAAAATGCAATCCTACCACCAGAAATGAGTTGGTTCTGACAAAACAGTGGCTGAAAGACACAGTACTAAAAGTGGGAGCAGAATGTTTGTGGAAAATGATTTATTGTACACCAGGCAGAAGAGTACTAAATATATTCTGCTATTCAAGGAATGTCGAGAAGCAGGAGTAAGTTGCAAACTCCTATACCCCGCTATCTTAAAAATATTCTTCCCTGGAGGAGCAGAATCATTTTTTATTAAGTACATGCAAAGGAGGAAATACAAATGTTTGTCCAGTAAAAATTGAGCTGTGAAAAAGGGGATGGTTTCTTCTGGTTAATAAAATCCATAGAAAAACTGTGCCAATGTGAAACCTTTTCCGAAGTTTCAACTGAAAATGCTTGAGAAGGAAAAAAACACAAGTCACCAAGAAGAATTGAGAGTATGTTGGAAATGAAGCAGAGATAGTATTTGGGAGAAGGAGATGAACAGAAATAAAACCAGTAAACTGGAAATATACAAATGTGGGATTATGAACCCTTAAAATGGATTTGTGAAAAATGACAGAACAAGAAAATCTGGAAATATTGGTTTCTTGGACTTCATAGTAGTCTTTAACGCATATGTCCTACTTCGTCATTAATGTTAAGAAAAATACTTAGGAGAGGGGAAGGAGGGAGAAAGTAAACTAAAACTTTTTTTCTTGATGGTACTGTTTTTATAATGCATGATTTTCTTTGCTTGCTGTAACATTTTCTTAGTTTGTGTAATGGGGATACTACTGGACACATCTGATCCTGTTTTTTCCCTTCTCTCTCTCTTCAGTTAAGTGTATGCACCGCAATGTAAACAAAATCTTGTTAAAGGAGCATGACAAAAGAAATTACTGTCTTTTCTCATTTTTGCATAGGCGAATGACTGGATTAAGGCCCTTAGCTTGATCTAGTAACATGTTTTAAGAGAAAACTAGTAAATAAAAAAAATGAGTATTGTATGGCTTTTTCTAGCAAGTAAATGTATGCTTAGTAGCAGTTCTATATTGGTTCCTAGGATGATGATAGGCTATTGGCCTGGAGGCCCTTGTAAACCTAGCCAACAATTTTGCCCATGTTCCCTCACATTCAACGCCCGTTTCCCCTGTCCAGCCGGGACACAAGTGTGATCCCAGGGGTATATTTTCTGTTTCCCATCCAGTTGTCTAGGTTCCTCTTCAAGATACTCCGCTTGACATGGAGAGGGAGTCTATTCTGCAGATGGGGGAGTCTTTGGGGGATAAATCTATCTTGCCAGCAAGTTCTATTAATGTCACAGACCAGGTTAAGGGGTTGCATGAGTGGAGTTTATCTTACAGATATGCAGCAACTCCAAGGCTTATTCTGAAATGACCTTGTATGCTAGACGCAGGTCAACTCTGAGCAGTCTGTATGAGACTGAGTAGAGGGACAGGGCTTTTAACTTATCTGTATAGGATAGGTGTTTGAGACCCTGGATTTTCCTGGTCAGAACTTCTGTTCTCTCCAACTGCTGCATGTGCTTGATGAGGTACATGCTGAAGGGGGCATTGTACTCTATAATGGGTCTGATAAGGGAGGGGTGCAGGTATGTTATGACCACTTTGTTCCTGGATGAAATACCCTTATTTATGAAGGTGGGTCTGATAAGGGAGGGGTGCAGGTATGTTATGACCACTTTGTTCCTGGATGAAATACCCTTATTTATGAAGGTGGGCCATGTAGAAAGCATTCAGTACAATAGAGGCAAAGTGGTGGTGGTCATGTTGCTGTCAACCTGGGTGCTCAAGTCCCTCATGACTGATGACATGCTTAGTACATTGTTATTAATGTGATAATTAGTGAGGATGGCATTTTCCCCAAAGGGGATAATGACACATTTCTTGGCATTCAGTTTGAGGCCATTCTGGCACCAGTCATTAGTTTGGGTAAGGCCCTCTTGGAGCATGTTTACATCACTAGAGCAGTATAACACATCACCCAGCTTGCAGTCATCTGTAAACCTAGTCGGCTACAGACCACTGGTTTTGGCTTGCACTTCAGAAAAGTACATCCCAATTAGTGGAGGCCCCAAGACCGATCCTTGGGGTATACTGCTCATTATGGGTGTGTACTACTAGAGGTGGCTTCCCCTACTTTGACTTGGTTCTATCAGTGAGCCAGTTAGCTACTCATCAAGTAACATATGGGTTGATGCCTAGCTGGGAGAGTTTATTATGCCCAAATGGGGAATGGTGTCAAAGGCTTTGGCCAGGTCAATGTAGGAGGTGTGCACAGTCATCCCCTCGTCCGTGGTTTTGGTGACTGTATCAAAGAAGTCAACAGGCATGATCTCCTTTTGACAAAACCAAACTGTGTAGTATCAAGGGTTTGAGGTTGCCAGTGTCCTTGTATATAAGGTCCATGATGTGTTCCATGCTCGTGCAGATCAGACTAGTTAGACTGATGGGCCTATAATTGCCTGGGTCAGTGGATGCTCCACCTTTGTGTAGAGGGATGATGGTGGCTATTCTCCTTTCAGCTGGGATGAAGCCCAGTGCTCTGGCTTTGGTTGAAGAGGGTGTCTAATGGAGCTGAGAGCTCATGGCTGAGTTCATGTAGGATACAGCCGGGGATGTTTTTGGGTCCCAAGGAGACTACATTTTTTGCCTTTGAGAAGGCATTAAGGACCTGCTCCCTGGTGATGAGGGGAGGGGGGGAAGGTGCTGGCAATGTCCTGGTTTATTGATGGGGGTGGGGTGAAGTTTTCACTGAACTTGTCTGCCAGCAGGTTGGCTATATCTATGGCATCTGTGTATGTGGTATTGGCCACCTGTTGAGCAGATTTGGGTGTTGCCTTTGAGATTGTAGACTTATGTGAAGAAGGTCTTGATTGTACTTGGTGGATGTGGCCAATTTGGACTCTTGTTAGCCTTAACGATTTTCACCAGTGACCTTATTTGCTTGTTCAGACAAAGGAGTGTGTGCTTCCAACTTGGCATCTCCTCCTCCTTGGCCCTGGACAGCAATTTATTCCTTCTGTTATAGAGTTTGTTTATTGCTGCTGTCCACCAGACAGGTTTACTCTTCATTGGGGAAGATGATTTAGTCCTGTCAGGTATTGCTGAGTCCATACAGCTATGTAGGTGCTCATAGTTTTTGGTGTAGGCTTGAACATTAGTGTTACTTTCAACTGAAGGGATGGTGGCTTTGAAGCTGCTTATTCCTGCTTTTAGGAGATTGTAGTCCGCTTTGGAAAAGTTTTTTCGTTTGACCCTGACATTTGGGGGGGGGGGGGGGTCAGGGGAGATGGTGACTTCAGAAGTATTTGCTTTCTGGTCTGATCTTACCAAAGAGGATGACACTGTAGGAGTGCTACAGTGCCTGCTCGTGTTGGTTAGGACCAGATCTAGGATATTTTCACCTCTTGGAGGGGTGTCCACCAGCTGATCCAATGCATTGGCATTGACAAATTCAAGGAATCTCAGCAAATTCATGTTCGGGCTAGAATAGGTCTTCTACTGTATGGTTGGGTAGTCAGTCATCCAGGATCAAGGTAGAGAGTTGAATCTTGTTGGATTTAAATAAGTCCATATAGGTGAAGTGGGTTTCCCCGAGTCATAGTTGGGGGTCTGTAGCTAGCTATGATTTATTTTGTCAATTTAACTGCACTTGAGTGTCTCATGTGCATCATACCATTTGGCCATCCTGGAGGTGTGTAGGTCTCTGATAAATATTGAAACTCCACCTCCTTTGGCTTTGTCAACCTCCGTTTGGGATCTGAAAGTATGGTAGAATGAGTAACCTGGTAAGGTTGGGGTGCTCTCCATAGCTTTGAACCAGGTTTCAGTGCTCCTATGTCAGCATCCTCTAGGGCAAGGAGTGCTTGCAATGAGTGCGGTTTCATGCTAAGACTCTAGTGTTTAGCAGCATAACCTTTAAATTTCGTTTAAGAATTTTTCATGTTGGGAATTTCATGCTCTTGACTTTGCATAAAAAAGGCACTATGGGGGAGGCAAGAGCCTTTGCCAGAAGCCTAAAGCCAAGAGGAGATGGATAAAGGTCATCTCTGGCAAAGCATCGTCCGTCAGTCATGTCCTCCCAGGCTGTCCGGTACTGGATCCCTTTGGAATGACACCAGAAACTAAGCCAATTGTTAGTGAGGCATTTTCTGTTTGTATTGAAGTATCCTTCTGGGTGATGGTAGGATGCTGCTTAAGGCTAGGGACATATCTGGTGACACATTCACTGAGCTCAATCATGTCTCTCTTCATACAGTCCAGAGAGGTATGTCTGAAGTCATTCACACCAACATGGACTATAACAGAATTATGACATTACCTGTTAAGAGGCTTGAGTGCGTGCGTGATGTGGTAGATTCTAGCACCTGACAACCAACTTACTGTGACTTTCTCCTGTCTAGCCTAATGAGGGGCACATCTGTGCGTCTCATGATAGTCTCCTGTGAAAGTATGTTGGGTTTGTGGCTGGGCCTTGGAGGCTGTGAGACACAGATGTGTGTGAACTGTGTGATGCTTGGTGCTGTGGGTTGAGACGGGCATGTGTATTTTTGCTTCAGAAGTTTTTCTAGAGTACCCCTGCATATGTAGGAGTGTGTTGTACAGATGTGGGTGGTGGTCATAGTGCTTGTGGAGACTACCTTCTCAGTGCCAGATGTACTGGCTTGTGACTAAGCAAGGATTGTAGGTTCTTAATGTGATTGCATCTCACATATTGTGTTCCTAGGTGGTAGTTATAGAGGGCTGTCTGTGTATGTAAGGCAGTTGCTACACTGTATCTAGATATCTGTATCAACTAGATGAGCAAGAGAAACCACAGGAAATTATCCATATAGTTATCAGAATCTGTGGAAGAGAGGTTAGGGATAGTTGAGTGGGTACTATCTGAGGAGAGTACCTATAGTTGTGCGTAGGGCTGGGTAAAATACAGTAGCTGCAGGCGAGGGCCTCACTAGCACGGGAGTGCTGGTAAGGGAAAAAATACAACTGAGATACTTTGCAAAGGGTTAAAACAGCACAGCAGCGGTGCGTAAAGGGCAAACTAGCAGAAACCCATGCAAATGCTGGGTTTAAATACCACAAAAACGAAAGTAAAATAGAAACTGTGGAATTGACCAATCAACCCTTGTCCCTTAGGCGCAGCACCCTATGCCAGACCAATTTCAACCAGTTCACTTACTTCCATTAAATGCAGGCAGGCTCTGGCCAACACAAGATGGCGTAGCAGGAAACACAGGAATCCCACAGACCAAACTGAATACAGCAAAACTGGTAATCTGACTATGCTAAAAGTATTTAAACTCTGTCAATTTAACTCAGGAGAACAGATACACACGTAAATATAACACCAAACAAGAGTAAAACTGGTTTAAACCAATTAACCAGTAAAAAAGATCAAAACTGAACCCTGTTCCAGCAGTCTTCAATCAGACAAGTTCTAACTGCACGCTTGTGCCACTGGGGTGCAGGGGGAAACTTCTCCAAAAAAATGGCCTGGATTAGTGCTAAAGTTATACAAAGCAAGCTTAGATTCAGCAGGTCTGAATCTAGTCTATGCTACAGCAAACAAAGTGCACCAATTTCAGAAAGAAAGTTTAAATACGCAGGCTTAATAAGCCTTTAACTAGCAACTCCCAACTTAGAAGGATGTAAGCTACCTCTCCTGCCACAGGAGTGCACACCACAATATCTGGTCCTCTTGTCTCCAGGAGACAGCTGGATAAAGAGAAATGGCTAGGAGATGATGTTCTGTGAAAGTATTAATGTTTAATCATCTGGGAGAGAGATAAAAAGACAAAACCAGACAGCACTTAATACTCATTGTGCAGTTTATGCTTCAATTAAGTATGGATAACCTTTCTTTTAAGCTCAAGTGTGAGTGTGGCTGTCAGTTTGGAGCATTCCTTTTAGGGGCTAAAACTTAAATATCTGAAGATGTACATAGTTTTGTGTGTTGGGAGTTTTGAGGGGCTTTTTTTGAGGGCTTTCAATAAAAGTTTAAGATGCGACATAGGCTCATATAGATATGACAAGAAACAGCTGTATAAAAGATCAACTGCCAGTGTACGTATGCAAAACATTTGACAAAAAGCTGTTGTAGATTAAAAGTGGAAGTAACTTAACACAATGTTGCTTTCTGTAATGTCTTTAAATGGCAATGGCCACAGAGATAAATACAAAGAGTAGTGAACTACTATATTAAAATGTTAAGTACAAATAGCTTCGCTACAGGAGAGAGACTTGGGAAGGAGTGAAGATGTGAATTTGATAAAGGTTTTCAAGGTGTTTTTTCAACAAAGTACCTGGGACAAAGGAAAAAAGGAGTATTTACATTGCAAGAGGAGCTCCAGTAGTGATGGAGGATAGAAAAAAAATAATGGTAGATTTTGTAGTATTAAGGGGCTACTGGCAAGGGAGGAAGATTGCATCGGCATGTATTTATATTCCACCTAAAACTGCTATAATGGAGAGAGAGAAAATTCTAGGAGAAATCTGCTTTCAGCAAGGAATATTACTTGTAGGTAGGGACTGAAGTTTGATTTGCAACAGTGAAGATGTGTCTGAGGGCAGGAAGGGCAAAAAGGAGGGTAGATTTGTGAAGAAATCTGTGAAAGTATTTGGCATGGAAGATGTGAATTCAATATTAGGAGAGATGTGAATTCAGTATTAGGAGTTTGGAGTCAATTTACATATTTCCCAGGATACAAAAACTGGGCTACTATAGAGTTTACATTTCGGAGGAACATATGCATTTAATTGAAGGTGTTGATATGCACCCAATAACTATTTCAGATCATGCGCCAATAATTAACACAGGGTAATGAAATAAAACTAAGGTACTGGCACTTTCCCCACCTATCTGTTGAAGAGTCAAATTTAAGGAACGGGTAGTAGAAATTTATTCTGAGACTATTAGAAATTTCTGAAAACATAGCTAGATAGTGGGAAAAAATTAAAGTGGATTTTAAAAATAGGTTGGAAATGAGAGGGAGATGTGGATAAAAAGTAAGAATTGTTTAGAGAGACTGACAAAGTATTGCAAAGTAGGGGGAATCTCCCCAGAACAAGAGGAGGAGCAACTGCAGAATGCTAAACAGAAAATAAGGGGTTACCTCAAATATGCATGAGTTTAGAACTATTGATGTTAAGCAACTTATTTTTTTTGAGGATAGCTGTAGAGTACAAAATCTTTTAGCACAACAATTCAGGCAACAGAAAGATCTGTTGCCAGACTTAGGGGAGCCTATAACGAGGAAGGTAACGAAGTTTGGTAGAAGTATTAAAATTATTTTGGAAACTCTTTGAAAGTTTGTGTAAAGCGGAGAAATATGGAATTTAAAAGGTACACATGGAAATGTTTATGGAAGAATTAAATGTGCCAAGTTTGGAAGTCAACTTGTCTCAATTACTAATAGGATAGGAGGACATGAGATAAAAATGGTGATGTATAACCAATCTACAGGAAAGTCCCCAGGAATAGACAATATTCTTGTAGAAGTTTGGAAGCTAGGAGAAAAAAAAATCAAAGGTCTGGAAGGCTTTGGTTAACAGTTTTTTTAATAGAAGTACCAACATTCTGGAAGAAAGTGGTGGTAGTTGTAATACGTAGAAAGGGTAGTGATCTGTCAGATCCAGCTTCGTAGAGGCTCATTTCAATACTAAACCATGATTACAGTGTTTGTCTATAATAGCTAAAAGAATGGCAAAAAGTGGTGCTAAAATTGATATTTATGAATCGGTGTGGTTTTGTGGAGAGGAGGCATACCATCGTCCTCAGAATATTGATGATCCATCAAGAAACAGAATGTAAGAAAATAAGACTGCTGCGTTTTGATGCAACGAAAGCATTTGACAGAGTAAGCTGCAACTTTATGTGCAGGGCAATAGAAGCATTTGTATTTCTGAGAAAATTATAAGGCTGGTTAATTTTCACCTCCGATCCCTCATATATAGCCTCCTAAAGTGGGTGGGTTTTTCTCCGATAGATAGCTTGAGCATAGAAACCAGGCAGGGGTGTCATCTTTCCCCTTTGTCATTTGCATTATATTTAGAAATTTTGGCAAAAAAAAAAAAGATAAGGGACTCAGAAATTCAAGGATATAATTGGTTTGGTGGCCGAGAAAAGCTGGCTTTATTTTCATATATTTTATACTTGATAAAACCTGAAAAGGACATTAGTGTTCTGGAACATTTTGGTAGTTTTAAATCTTTTCAGAATACAAAATTAATGAAGCTAAAACAAAGGCAGTAGCTGTAAATTATGTACCCATGCACGAGTTGGTTCAGCAATATCCATATTTATGGGGACACCCTAAAATAAAGCATTTAGGAGTATGGATTAAAAAGGATTCCGGTGTGGTATCTCCGGATATGTGGGAAGAGACTAAAAAGATAATACAAAAACTGAGAAAATGAAAACTTTGATCTGATATTGTTAATCCTCATTCATTCCTTGCGCATGGGTATCTGTTCTGACATCTGAACCGAGCCGGCCATTTTCCAAGCTCACGTCAGCTACAAACTCTTGAGCCTAAACTCTTAGCCACAATCCCCCTCTCCCTGTTACCTCAGATTTCGTTTGACACATTGCCATTTGGTGTCCAAGCTGCTCTCTTGAACTAAGTACAGTTATTTGTTGTTTAATAACAATTTATATTACTTTTCTGTCAGAAAAGTTTCTATTTCGTTGTCTTACCCTCTCGCATCTAGCGATCATATTTTCTTCAGGTTTTTCTTCTCTTCTCTACCTTTTTACCATGAGGTATTCTCCCTTTACCATCGTTGGTAATCCTTCCCTTTTTCTCATACCTCCGGGTATTCTTTTCTGCCATTGCTGGTACCCTTTTCTGCTTTCTATTTTAGCTATTATGACAGATAAGAAAGGTAGTCCGGGGTTTAAACAGTGTTCTGATTGTGGACACAAATTACCTACTTCAGATGCACACTCTTTGTGTTTATTGTTTGGGGGCATCCCACTTGTCTGTTGACCCACCCTGTACTATTTGTGAGAACTTTTCAAATAGAACCTTGGAAAGGAAAAACAAGCTGTTACTGAAGGGACTTCTTAAATCTCCCTTTTCAGAGGCTATTTCTGGGTCAGAGGTCTCAACCCCTCCTAGAGCCCATAAGAAAATCTTGGATGTTCCTACCAAGGTTAAATCTTTGCCTTCGTCCTTTGCTCCTCTGCTCAGACTATTACCACTGTATCAGCACTGACCGTTCAGTTGGTGCAGACCTTGACCATGTCTGCTCCGACATCTTACTCTGAACCGACACCTTTATTGACTCCAGTTTTGTCTGTTCCATCTTCGGTATCGACAACTACTTAGGCACTGATCCCTGTGTCTGTGCAGACCATGACCTCTGCACCGATGACTTCTTCAGTGCAGACACCCGTAGTCCAGTCTTCTCTCTGCACCATTGTTCTCGGTGCAGACTGGTGAGATGGGCACCGAGTTTGCCTCTATTGTGGACATGCCTGTTTCTCCCTCAGTCGTCGTGAGGTCCACTAGAAGCCTTTCCGAACACTGTGTTGTCTTGTGGATCAGGTGCTCTTGGCCAGAGGTATCCCACCCCCCAGAAACTATCCTTCCTTGAGAGGTGATCACCCGTCACCAAAGACCTTCTTATTCTCCTCCTTCATTGCCTTTGAAGTCCATGGATATAGCACAGTCTTCCCCTTCAGTGGTTCTCTTTATGGATCTCACTAAGGAACCGCAGTTGCCTTCGTGGCGGGAAAGTTTTGCTATGACCCAGGATGTCAGTTGTGACGTGCATAGTTTGCTGCTCCACAGCCGTCCAGAGACTCCGGGACGGCAGGCTGAGCCACTTGGGGGAGGGGGTGAACCCTGTCCTAGACATTCAATCCTCTTCAGGTGGACCAGCCTTCCAACTGATTGAGAAGGCTTTTGCTGCTGCTGGTGATAGTGGGCTGTCTATCCCTCTGCCCTCCTCTGGTACACTGGCTTCACAAGTCGCACCGAGCGGACACCGGGTGCAAGGGCCTCAGGACATATTCCCACAGGAAACCCCTTTTCCGCTGTATTCTCCAGCTTCTCCCGCTGAGGAAGTCCACCGGAAAAGTTTGTGTAAGAGGAAGCACATGGACTCCACAGAGGAGTCCCTCACTGAAGAGACAGATTTTGATGAGGGGGAAGGATCCCCTCGGTCACCCTTTGAGGTATCCTTTGTTGATATCCTCGAAATCCTGAAACAGAGAGGTGACTGGCAGTCCTCTAATCCAATCTCTGAGGAATCTGTGTTCCTGCAGGCTTTTCACACCCAGCCCTCTACCTCCTGGGTTTCTCCACCTGCCGATGAACTTGTCCGGCTTATCGTATAGCGTGTTTGGAAGGCTCCTGACACTGTCGAAGCTATTCCCGGAGGCCAGATAAGATTTTGTCCCCTCCTGCTACGGATCCCCATTGGTCAAAAGGTCTTCTGTGGATGCTTTGGTGGTGGCCGCAACAAAAAAGGACCTGGCAGAAGAAGAAAGCCAGACTGTCCTTCTACCTAACAAAGAGCCCCGGGCCCTGGACAGGATAGGGAAGCGCACCTTTGCATCAGCGACCTTTACTATCAGGTCCCTGAATTATGTGGCACACTTTTACCAGGCTTCAAAGGAATCTGATTTCTGAGCTTTCTGAAACCTTGGCTGGTGCCATGTTTGAGGTCCGTGACAGTGGCCTCTCAGCTGGCCACCATTGAGTCAATGTCTAACTCCTCTATCCGACTGATTATCTCACACATCAGAAGGAGCAGCTAGAGCAGCTGGTTCAGCTGCGGTCTTGAGATGACGCACCTGGATGCGCTTGTGCAATTTCACGGAATCCTTTAAGGCTTCCTTTCTTAATGCTCCCATTGAGGCCTCCTCGTTGTTTGGACCCAAAGTTAAAAACACACTGGCCAGATGTGAACAGGATGGTAAGACCCTTTCTGCCGTAGGTGTCCATTATTCTTCCCCTCAACATGCTTTCTCCCGAAACCCCAAGAGTGGGAAGATATGGTTCAAGAAATCTCAGGGTCCTTTCCGTGACACACTGGCAGAGTTCTCCCCTAGAAGCAGAGGGGGAAACTCACAGGGAAGAGACTCCTTTCATGGCAGAGGGGGTCCGCGTAACCCAGGGTTTCAGGGATTCTTTCCCTGGCCAATCCTGCCAGTTGCTCCTAAAGAGCGGCCCAACTCCTCTCCTCTGGAGGTGGTTGGGGGACATTTCTCCTTGTACCCTTCAGCCTGGCTAACGATCACTGATTCTTGGGTACAAAGGATTATAACCAGAGGTTATCATATCCCCTTCAATCTTTGCCCTGTCCTTACAAAAAAAACCTTCCTGACATTCCACCCAGTCAAAGGGAAGAAGCAGCACTAGAGATAGAAAAGCTGCTAAGAAGGAGAGTCATCCAAACAGTCCCTCCAGACCAGGATCCGGATTCTACTCTACTATTTTTGGTGCCATAGAAAACTAGGGACTGGAGACCAATTTTGGATCTCAGTTTTTTGAACAAGTTTGTGAGAGTACAAACATTCTGGATGGTCACAATACAGTCTATCCTCCCGCTTTTGGATTAAGACAATTGGATGTGCTCGATAGATCTTCAAGATGCGTACTAACACACAAAAGTGGACAGGCCATCAAGAAGATTTCTGCACTTCCGTGCGGGAGCCAGTCACTACCAGTTCAGAGTACTGCACTTCGGACTCTCTACAGCCCCCAGAGTGTTCACAAAGTGCATGGCAGTTGTCACAGCTCACTTGCGACTTGAAGGATTCTAGGTGTTTCCATACCTAGACAACTGGCTCATTTCCACCTCCACTAGACATCTACTGGAAGAAGCCCTGGCATACTCTTCTCGCTGCACAAAAGCTAAGCATAACCATAAACTGGCAAAAATCCAATCTCACCCCATCTCAGTTGACGAAATTCATAGGGGTGATCTTGGACACACAATTGCAGAGCTGCTATTCCAGAGCACAGACTTTTAAGGATAAAGCAACAACTGATTCCAATCCTTTCCAGGGAGAAATCCACGGCTCCCTCGGTTCAGCAGCTGTTCGGTTCCATGGCAGCCTCCATCACCATTGTCCCCCTGTCCAGGTTTCACATGAGGCTTCAACAATGGCTACTGCTCACCCAATGGGTATCCCTTTCAGCATCCTTTTTCAGCCATGATTCGAGTAACCCACAGGTGCAAACAGGATTTAAATTGGTGGATGTGTCACAATGGTCTCGCCCCTTCTCCCCCCAGCAACCCAAGGCCACAGTGACCACGGACACCTCCCTGATGGGGTGGCTGTCGGGGACAGACAGTCCAAGGCATTTGGTCCGAACTGGAGGCCCATCTGCTTATAAATGTTCTAGAGCTGAGGGCGGTGCTTCTGGCATTGCAAGCATTCCATCCCCTGCTGCCGTCCAGGTCAATTGCAATTCAGTCAGACAACATGGCGGTGGTCTGGAATATCAACAAGCAAGGTGGAACCAAATCTTACCCCCTTTGTTGAGAGGCCATGAGGCTATGGCAATGGGCGATGGCTACCAACCATTTTCTTCTACTAGCAATGCACATTCCCGGGAGTTCCAACGTGATAGCAGACAGACTCAGCAGGTGCATTCTACAACCTCACAAGTGGTCTCTGAATCCCTTGATAGCGGAGGAGATCTTCCACCGCTTGGGCCGTCTTTGCTGTGACTTCTTTGCATCCCTGACCAACTTTCAATGCAGCAATTACTTCACCCTGATTTCCCCCTCTGGGATGGTCACCCAGGGATGCTCTAGTCCACGATTGGCCCTCGGGTGGTCTTAACACATTCCCACCCTTTCCCCGCATTCCCCAGTTACTGAAGAAAGCCCGTCGG
The DNA here is from genome assembly GCF_019279795.1 of Protopterus annectens. Lineage (NCBI taxonomy): Eukaryota > Metazoa > Chordata > Ceratodontiformes > Protopteridae > Protopterus > Protopterus annectens. The sequence goes on from NC_056745.1 coordinate 666,741,344, forward strand.
TTGAAGAGCAAGGTGATCTTCATGGCACCATATTGGCCTCGACAGATTTGGTTCCCCTTCCTTTGGCCTCACCTACTAGATCGACCATGGATTCTCCATCCAACCCCGGAGTTGATCTCACATCCACAGAACCTGGTTCATCCCAACTTGAACAGCCTGAAGCTCACTGCTTGGCTACTAAAATTTCCTTGATTGCTAGGCAGAATGAACTTTCTTTACCAGTACGTGACATTCTCATTGCATCTAATAAGTCTTCCACTAGAATTCCTTAACTGAGCAAGTGGAAAAGATTTACCTGTTGGCTGAAAGATAAACAAGTAGATCCCTTCTCAGCACCAGTGTCTATAATACTACACTATCTGGCCGACCTTTTCCAATCGGGTCTATCGGCCTCTACCATTAGAGTTCATTTGGCTGCAATTTCTAATTTTCATGAGGGTGTTCAAGATTCCTCTCATGTCCCACAAATTGTGCAAGACCTACATAAAAGTTGTGAATCTGAAGCCACCCTTTAGAGAACTTATTCAACTGTGGGATTTATCATTAGTTCTACGAGCTTTGACAATGCCACCTTTCGAACCAGCCTCTTTTTGCAACCTCAAGCATTTGTCATGGAAAACCTTGTTTTTGGTAGCCGTTACTTCTGCCAGACATATTTCTGAGCTTCAAGCTTTATGTATAGAGTCCATACTTGATTTTTCATAGAGTGTCTCTGAGAACTAATCCATCTTTTCTGCCAAAAGTGATCTCTGAAATGTCCATTAATCAAACCATTGAATTGCCAGTTTTCTTTCCCAATCATTCAACCAGAGGAGAGTATTGCCTTCATACTCTAGATATCCACAGGCAAATCCATTTTTACCTAAACAGGACTAGGTCCTTTCCTAAATCTGACCAGTTAGGATCTGCTGTTACTAAGGTCACATTAGCTAGATGGTTGAAGGACTGTGACCTTCATTTATACTCAGCATAATATCTCATTGACTACTACCATGAAAGCTCATTCAACAAGGTTGATGGCAACTTCTGCTGCCTTCCATGCCAGAGCTTCTTTACATGACTCATGTGTAGCTGCAACTTGGGCTATGCCTCATACCTTCATCAATTATTACAAATTGGATTTGGCCTCCAGGGGAAGAGCGTCTTTCGGTTCTGTGGTGCTCAGGAATGTCCTTCCATGAGAGCCTCCCAGGAATAGAGGTAGCTGGGGACTGTCCCATGAGTAAGAAATGAAAGAGGATTAACAATATCAGATGATGAAGTTGTCTTACCATAACGTTTCATCTGTATTGTTGATCCTCGTTCAGTCATTACGACCCTCCCTCCTTCCCCCTCCTGTGGTTTCTAGTGGATCTCGCCATCCGGTTCTCTTAAGTTATTTGACCAGAGATGGTCTCTACCGTCTTTGACTTGAAAACTCAATCTGAGGTAACAGGGAGAGGGGGATTGTGGGCAAGAGTTTAGCTCGAGAGTTTGAAGCTAATGCGAGCTTGGAAAATGGCCGGCTTGGTTCCGAGGTCGGAACTGATACCCATGCGTAATGACTGAGAGGATAACACTACAGATGGCACATTATGGTAAGACATAACTTTTTATATGGATTGTAAGAAGTAGTCAAGGTTTTTAGTCCTTTTAGTTGTATACACAGGTTAAGCATATTTTCTATTAACCAGAGGAGAAGTTGTAAGAAGTATCAAAGATTTGAAGGAATTTATCTGGGAATGGAAGATGGCAAGACTGCAGTGGGATACGTTGATTCTTCGAGTAGAATAAGGCAGATTGGTATTAACCAATTTGAAGGGCTATTTCAGAGCTACACAATTAAGGCTTCTATACATGGCACAAGCAGAAACATGGAAAGTGATGAAATGGGGGGGGGTCAAGAAAGGAGAGACAGGGATTTTGAAAGCAGACAATTAAGGAGAAAAACAATCCTACAGAATGATT